>NC_133666.1:403134702-403432015 GCF_037893015.1 Macrotis lagotis
AGGGAAGCAAGAATGGGGGGGGGAATTGTAAATTTCTAAATAAATAAATTTTTTTTCTAGGTTTTTGCAAGGCAAATGGAGTTAAGTGGCTTGCCCAAGGCCACACAGCTAGGTAATTATTAAGTGTCTGAGACCGGATTTGAACCCAAGTACTCCTGACTCCAGGGCCTGTGCTTTATCTACTACACCACCTAGCCGCCCAAATAACTAACTTAAAAAAAAATGTCATTGAATTGAAAACTCAAGAGTTGATCCATCATTATATATATTCTGGCCATAGTGCATGGATGGAACCAGGACCTGAATGAAGCATAATGAATTGGATTGTCTAGAGGAATTACTCAGTAGATTTGATGATTCCTAAGCTTCAACCTGAAAAAAGGCAACTTTCTAAAATGAATATTTTGCTATTGACTGTCATGGAACACCGAAGTCTTTGAAAAAGAAGTGAACAGACTTCAGGGTCATTGTAAGAATCATATATGACGTATAGGAAGAATTTTTAAAGCTTAAAAATATTATATTTGAAGGGGTCATGGAAAGATTTGAGGAGACATCCTATAATCTATAAAGTTCTCATTTTAGCATACTGGTTTTGCAAGTAATAGATAGAAATATTCTCTTTTTTTGGTTTGTGAAGTTCAAATTTTTAAATATATAAACATATATAGAGAGATTTCAAAAAAGAATCCTTTCAAAGTATTTTGTTATAAGTAAGCTAACACTATTTCATATGGTTTCAAAAGTTTATTATTATTATTTTATTATTATTTTAAAAGTCAGATAATAACAATAAAATGATAATTTATTATTTTACAATAATATAAAAACATGTATTTGAATAGTTATGTAACAACAAAAAAGATCATATTTATCTTCTTCATACTATTTGTTTTCATCAGATTCTTCAATGTCAAAAGTAAAAGGCTTGTCATAGCCCATAAGATGGTTATAATCTTGAGGATGTGTAAAAAGCATTGGATTAACAAGCAATGATTTTGTTTTTGCATAAAATGAGGTAAATATACTTTTGATATCTGGAACCTTTACATCATTCTGATGAAATACCGTTTTCTTTTCTAAAAGAACAACATTATAAGTAATGGCTGTATAAGTATCTGTATTCGCTTCATGGTACAATCGAACCACATATCCCTTTGTAATAAAGTGAAGCAGCATTGGAGTAATTAATGTAAAAGTTCCCAAAGCACCATAAAATGCAATTTTCAGAGGCAGACTTCCAAATTCAATATTAGCTTGTCCAAACATATATGGTAGCAATGCAAGGCTGAGCAGACTTGTTGAATAAGAGAAACATTTTACACCTGAATTTTTAAAAAAACAAAAATTGGTTAGTGTTTTTCTAAGGAACAAATTAATCACTTTATCCAACTCATTCTCAATTGTTGTTCTTATATGACAAAAGTTGCTAAAGAACGTATTTCTCACTAAGATTTTCAAATTACTCACTATAAGATCTAAATTAATAATAAAAATTAATAAATTAACAAATAAAAACTGGTTTTTAATAAGTTGATCAAATGGAATTCTATTAAACTGTACTTTTATGTATCTGGAGTGTCCCAAGTAAAGATCTTTACCTATTTCAAGTCTCAAAGTAATTGCCCCGTGAATTATCAGATAAAATTATCCGAGGGCTTTTTTGTGTGTGTAAATGTGTGTGTCTTAAGTGTTCAGAATACTCAATTCTACAATCATAACAAATAGATAATTTTAGGCTATAAAATATTTTGTATTATACATGAGCTTGCAATTTCACACTTTGATAATTTTGATGCTAAATAATACTTCTATCCATACCAATATTAATGTACTTAAACATTCACCTTAGCAGCATGGAACAACAACAACAACAAAAAACAGGCAAATCACTACAACCTTTGAGGGAAGGTTTTCACTGGCAAAGACAGGTGAGGCCAAAGTTAGGCCTACTAAACCAAAATGTGCCCGAAGGACAGTAAATATTTATTATATATTTTTTTCATTCATTCATTTATTCAAAATGGAAGTTGGAGGGGAGGTAGGAGATCTCTATAACATGCAAAATATTAAACCTAGGATCTTATAACTTCTATGAGTTCAAAACCCGCAACTCATTAACTGTTCTTTCAAGTGCTTCACTCCCTAGGGCCTATTTTAGGTACTCATATTTATTTATTTTTTATTTATGGCAATAGGGTTAAGTGACTTGCCCAAGGCCACACTGCTAGGTAACTAGTAAGTGTTTTGAGACCAAATTTGAACTCAGGTCCTCCTGACTCCAGGGCCAGTGCTCTATCCATTGCACCTTCTAGCTGCCCCCTCATATTTATTTTTATAATTACTCATTATTCTAATAGATAGTGACTATGATTAGTTTTTCTCTTCAAGTTCAAATTTATGCTCATTCTATAACAATGTTCTGACCAAATGGTTTAAAGAGTGCTGGCATACAATTTACTTTAAAGATAAACATTCTTACTAGGTTTACATAATTTCAGTTAGGATTTCCAGACCTCTTCCATATCTGGGCTTCTTTATATATATCTAGAATTGATACAACATACACCTATCTGTCTGGAATTCAATTTGCATCCTCATCTCTATTAAGACAGCTCTATTACCAAAGACTTCCTACGACCTCACTTTTTTCACTTTTCTTGTAGTTTAAAACATTGGCACATTCTTCTTCCTTGGTTTCAAATACTGCATTTCCCCCTAGTTCACTTCTTGCCTCTTTACATCTCTAGCTCTTTATTTTCTTCCAAACTCATTTATGTTAGTGCTTCTTAAGGGTCATCACATGTTTACAGAATACTCTATCTGAGTTCTCTTCTGAGAAGAGAACTGTTTATAGCATATCTCCACCAGGACCTCAAATTCAACATGTCCAAAACCAAGCTCATTTGTCTTTGGCCAAAAATCTGCTTTTCTTTCTGAATCCATTATTTCTGTCAACAGCAACATTAACTATGTTTCCATTTTCAAAACCTTGCCACCACCTTTGACTCTTTACCCTTATACACCATTAATTAGCATGTCCTATTGATATTACTCACAATTCCTTTGAATTTGTCTCAACATTTCCATTCCAAATATTGCCACTCTGGCACAAGTCTTCTTAGTAGTCCAAAGGATTTTTCAGAGATCACAGAGATCTAAAATATTTTTGTGACAATGCTTTATTTTTCAGTTTTGAATTGCTGCATGCTTCACAGCCCTTATACCTTTCTATATTTACACAACTCAGATACATTGTAGTTGATCTTCTTGATATGAACAGTCAATCTTATTTTTTAGCTATGCTGTAAGACTTGATCTGTAATAGGGACATTCTCCAGGAGTACTGAATAAACTGTAGCACTGGTGCCAACTCATGCTGCTACATTTATTATATATTGTATATATTGCAAAGGATTGTGTACCAGGGAAGCAACAAATTTAGATAAAGCACAACTTCTTCTCTCAGGGAACTTAGGAATCTAAAAAGACACCATTATTGAGAGCTATATTACACGATATCATATGAATGCATTAGAGAGTAAAAAAACCAAATGGTTATGTAAAATCCAAAAAGGAAGGTCATTTGCAACTAAAGTGGTAACATGGAAGCCCAGAAAAAACTTCTAGAGAAAAGTAGCAATTGGGGCAGCTAGGTGGCGCAGCAGATAGAGCACCAGCCCTGGAGTCTGGAGATTCCAGACAATGTGTCTACATAATTGCCTAGCTGTGTGACCTTGGGCAAGTCATTTAACCCCATTGCCTTAAATTAAAAAAAAAGATATAAAAAAAGAGAAAAGTGGCAAGTGAGCTAGACTTTTTTGTTGAGGGGGGTAAGGGATGGGGGTAGGAGGACAGGTTTGAACATATCATTGTTATAGAGAACTTGCAATGAGGAAACTCCCTCTATCAACAGGTCAACATTTTCTATAGAATGTACAGTTCTATGAAATGCCCATGACATTTAAAAGTTAAATAACTCATGTTCTTTCTTGCATGCTTTGTTCAACAGGTAGTCTACCATGATCCATCAGTTCTCAGTACAGTTGCATATTCCACCCGAGAAATATACTGGTCTAAGTCAAAATACACTCTCATTTCTACCTACAAATTACTACAATAATAGTATCACAGATCTTCCCATCTTCACTCTTTGTCCCCACTATAAGTTATCCTATAATAAGAAAAATCTCCCTTAGGTATCGATCTGGTCATTTTAATGTTCAAAAATCTTCAGTGGTTCCCTAATGTCTACTGTGGTTAATTAAGGTCCTCTTTCTTGGATTCAAAAAGCTTTATAACTATCCTTAACCAAACTTTCTAATCTTATCTCACAATGCTTTCCTCCTTTCTCTAGTCAGACTGGACCACACTCTTGTTAGGGATAAAAATCTACTTAAAAAAAAAATACTGAGAGACTCCTCTGAGCAAAAAAACAAACAAACAAAAAAAAACCTTATTTACTTTTCTCATGAGAAGAGCACACTCCAAGTCTTACAAATATCAAGGAGCTGCAAGATTCAAACCAAGCAATATTATATGGCCTAACATAGTCCCCCCTCCCCCAACCCCCTCTCCTTCCAACCCATTGATTTGGTCTCCAGTTACAATCTCTAGGAGAAAATCTACCCAGTAACAAAGAAAAAAATGAAATGTTTTCATAAAATAATACCTCACATCCAAATGGTGAAAATATCAAAAAAAAATTTTAATGACTTTGCAAGCCTATATAAATGAAGACATGTTTAAAAATGCAAGGTCTTTCTTGGAATAATCTAGAAGGCAGGTGCCTTGCTTGGAATGCAAAGTCTTTCTTCTAAGATTAATTTAATAATCGTTTGTTCTTGTCTTAATGTTTCTTAACCCTGAGACGACTTCACTAGAAACAGGAGGGTCCAAAACAAGAACATGGCCAAGCCATTTCCTCCAGAAGTATATGGAGCTCAGACTTCACATCACGTATGAAGAAAGGAAGTAGGACTAGAAGGATGATTCTGCCACAAAGAGCTACTATTATGACAGACACTCAAGATACAAACTCTTAATAAGAGAAAAGGAAGTATAATTTGAAGGTAAGTTCAACTAGAATTCTTGGAAGCTAAAAAGAGTTAAAAATGATTATATAAATGAAATTTAGAGTGTGAGAAGAAACAATTGAAAAAGAAAGAACAGATATGAAAGGATTGAAAAGGGACTGATAATTTGATACAAAAGGCATAAAACTACCCAAACACAGAACACATGCAAATTAGAATAAATCAAATAGAAATTAATAGTTCCATGAGACAACAAGAAATAATAAAATAAAGTCAAAAGACTAAAAAATAGCAGTTAAAAATACTAAATTAAAAAACGTATTATGGAGAGATCACTTAAAAATCAATAGTCGGGAGGCTAGGTAGCACAGAGGCTAGAGCACTGGCCCTGGAGTCAGGAGTACCTGAGTTCAAATCCGGCCTCAGACACTTAATAATTACCTAGCTTTGGCCTTGGGCAAGCCACTTAACCCTACTGCCCTGCAAAAACCTAAAAATCAAAAACAAAAACAAAAAATCAATGATCAATGAGGCAGCTAGGTAGTTCGATGGATACAGTACTGGCCCTGTAGTCAGGAGGACTTGAGTTCAAATCCAGCTCAGACACTTAATAGTTAGCTGTATAACCTTGGACAAGTCACTTAACCCCATTGCCTTGCAACCCCCGCCCTAAAAGAAAAATCAATGGTCAACCTGAAAACCATGTCCAAAAAAAAAAAACAAAACAAAACCTGAAACACATTTCAAGACATCATCTTTCTTATAAGAAAACTGTCCAGATCTCTTAGAACCAGATGGAATTTGTTTTGCTTGACTACGAGTCTTGTTTTTCTTTTTTTTCTTGTTAAAAAAATGGGGGGGATAGGAAGGAAAAAAGATTGGTTTTCAGAAATCACAGTTGTTTCTCCAGATCTGGATTATTAACTGTTCTTTTCGTAGGGGCAAAGAACTCAAAACTAAGTGCCCATCATTTGGGGAAATGGTTGAAAAATTATATCAATGTAATGGCATATCATTGCAACATTAAAAATGACAAAAAGAGATGCCTTCAAAAAACCTAAAAAGACTTGTATGAACTGATCTGGAATGAAGTAAGCAGAACCAAGAGAGCAAATGATAAAATAAAAAAAATATAAAATAAAAACAACATTGTAAAGATAACAACTTTGAAAACTTTAAGAACTCTGATTAGTGCAGTGACTAATCACAATTTCAGAAAACTGATAAAGATAATGCATCAAGTTGCAGAATGAGAACTATATTTTTACATGGCCAAAGTAGGAATTTGTTTCCAGTACTATGTATTTTTTTTATTTTATTCAAAGAGGGTAGAGGAGGAGAAAATAAATGATTGTTAACCGAAAAAAAAAATTAAATTTTAAAAAATAAGACTTACTCTAAACAGAAACAAGAACAATACCACCTGATATACCTGCAACAATAAAAGATACAGAAAAAACTATATAAGACTAAAAGACAGAACCAAAATGAAAGGCAAGAGGGAGCAACTTGGAGTGGTCAAAACAACTCTATATTGCTCCTAAAAAGCTATGTGTGTTTTATATTCAACACAGTATAAAAAATAGAAAGTTCTTCATCCAAAGTAACTAAAAGATTACTTCCCATGACAAGAGTTTCAGAAGGATGAAATCTAACTTTAGTCATGATGTAACCACTTTATTACAATAACATTTCTAGTTCTATCTATCTTGGTGATCTTGTACAACTCATATCCTTCCCTTTTGCTGACTATAAGAGAGATATATATCACTATCTCTCTACATTTTGTTCAGAAACAACAGAACAGGATACTAAATAATACCTGGAAAGGAGTTTGTTGGTATTGCTCATTTCCATCTGTATGATAAAATGCCATCATAAATCCACCCACCAAAAAAAGTGATTATTTTTAGCATATAATTACTTGGAAAAGTATTTTAAAGGAATGCTTTTAAGAAAAATTTACAAAAGTCCTATTTTCAACTTATGGCTCCATGATTTAACAGCCTACTGCTCTAACACATCTACATTATGATCTCAGATCTTTATTCCTTAATTCTCTCTCAGTCCATCTCCCCTGCACTAAACACTCTTTCTTCTTTTCCCCATCTTGACCCCTTGGTGGACCAATTGGAGGCTATGCTGTGCTCCTTTCTTGAATTCCTAGTTCCTTTATCATATCACCAATTGTGTTCCATCAAACCTCAGCCTTGGATCACTCCCACCATTTGCCCCCTTCACTCCTACATACATGCTCTGGAACAAAGATAGTGAAAACCATACAATTATTTTTTTTAACACCTGTTACTTTTGAGTCCATTGCAATTAACATTATAAAATCTCTTGCTGCTACAATGCAAACCTACCATAACTCCCTTATCAACTCACAATCCCATTCTCCACAGCAATTCTTCCAAGTCTTTTCTTCCCTCCTCAAACTTTCCCTTGGCTCCTCTTCCCATTTTCTCAGATGAGATCCTTACCTCAATTTTAAAGAAAAAAATTAAAGCCATTAACCATGACTTCACTCTTCTCCCTTCTTCCTCAACTCATATCAGATGTCTCCTTCATTCATTATCACCTTCCTTCATCTCTGTCTCACATGAGGTAGCTTTACTCCTTACCAAGGTTATCCTCTACCTCATTCTATCCTGTCTCCTCCAACAAATTACTCTCTGTTATCCTCACTCTATCAATTATTTTCAATTAGTCCCTGTCTACTGACTTCTTCCCTACTGCCTAAAACATGACCATTTCTCTCCAACTTCAAAAAAGACCCTTCATTTAAGCCTTCTATCCCCTTAATCATCCTAGATCTCTCCTGTCCTTTGTGATTAAACTACTCGGAAAAGACTACCTACAACAGATGCTTCCACATTAGTTCCATTCACTCTCTTCTTAACCCCTTATAATCTAGCTTCTGACCTCATCATTCCACCAAACTGTTCTCTCCAAAATTATGATCTCTTAACTGCTGGATCCAATTGCATCTTTCTCAATCTACATTCTCCTTGACCTCTCTGTAGCCTTTCATACTACTGTTCATTCTCTCCTTGATATTCTCTTCTCTATAAGTCTGCAGAAC
Organism: Macrotis lagotis; assembly: GCF_037893015.1. Lineage (NCBI taxonomy): Eukaryota > Metazoa > Chordata > Mammalia > Peramelemorphia > Peramelidae > Macrotis > Macrotis lagotis. Next base: position 403,142,824 of record NC_133666.1, read on the forward strand.
ATAACTCTCTCCTGGATTTCTTCTAACCTATCTGACTTCCTTTTCAATCTCCTTTGCTGAATTCTCAACCACATAATACCTCAGTGTACTATAAGTATTCTCTTCTCTCTCTACATTTCACTCGGTGGTTTCATAAATTCCTTCCAGGGATTTCACTGGCATCTCTATGATGATGACACTCAAATTTAGCTATCCTGCCCTACCTCTTTGCTAATTTCCAATCTTAAATCTTCAACTGCCTTTCAGATATTTCAACTGAGATATCCAGTAGACATCTTAAATTCAACATCTCCAAAAATGGAATTAGTTATCTTTCACCCTCATTTTCCCTATTGATACAGAAGGCAATAACATTCTCCCAGTCTCTTAAGCTCCCCACCTAGGTATCATCCTCAACACCTCACTATTCCCCCCATATCCAATCTGTTGCCAAAACAGATTTTATCTGTCAGATTTTATTTTTGTAACATCTCTGTAATATGCCCTCTTCTTTCTCCTAATACTGTCACCACTGTGATACAACTCTCATTACCTCACCCCTTGAGTATGCAAGAGCTTGTTGGTAGTCTGCCTGACTCAAGCCTCACTCCACTCCAATTCATTCTGTATTCATCAAGTAAAGTGATTTTCCTAAAATAAAGGTCCTACCTATATATCTTCCCCTCCCCCACCCCATTCAATAAATCCCAGTAGTTTCCTACTGATTTGAGGATCAACTACAAAATTTGCTTCATAAGCAAAATCCTTCACAACATACTCTGCTTCCTTCTGCCTTTCCAGTCATCTTACACTTTATTCCTCACCATGTATTCTTCCCAGTAACACTGGCCTCTTCACTGTTCTTTAAACAAAACAATCAGCTCTCAGTTCCAGGTATTTTCTCTGACTGGTCCTCATGCCTGGAAAGTTTTCCTTCCTCATCTCCAACTAATGGTTTCCTTTAAGTTCCAACTAAAACTTAAGTTCCATCTTCAACATGAAGCCTCTCCAAACTCTCAATTCTTGTGCATTCTCTCTCTTATTTCCTGTATTTTTTTGTAATGTAGCTTATTTGTATATGTTTGCTTCTTTTCTCCTCAATAATAGCTCCTTGAAGGGTAAAGACTGACTATCTTTTACCTCTTTTTTGTATCTCCCATACCTTAGCACAGTTCCTGATATATAGTAGGTACTTAATAGATGTTTACTAAGAAGTCCCTAGCTACTGCATTAACTAGTAATTGGTCTATCTCCAGTTTCTCCCCTCTTTAACTCATCCTTCAACTGTCAAAAGAGATTATCAAATCACATTAAATACAGAATAGGTGCTTAATCAATGCCCTCTGATTGACTGTTGACTGACCTTATCACTGCACAGCTCCAGCACCTCCCTACTGTCATTGGGAGAGAGTTCACACTATTCTGCTTGGCAATTCACAATCTTGACAGTCTGTTTCCATCTTACCTTTCCATGCTTTCCATTAGACAATGATACCCTGCATGCATTCTATATTCCAGTCAAACTGGTCTGCTTGCTATTGCTCATATACAACATTCTAATTCTAATACTCAAACCTTTTTTACAGGCTATTCCCCCAATACTTAGAATATAGCAGCTCCTCACCTCTCTTCTTAGAATCCCTAGTTCTTTTCAAAGTTCAGTTTAACTGTCATGCTATACACTAAGGAAGCTAGAGGATACAATGGAAAAAGCACCATGTTTGGAATCAGGAAGATCCAAGTTTAAATTCAGCTTCAGACACTCACTAGCTAATCTGAGGCAAATTATATAGCTTCTGTTTGCCTTAATTTCCTCATAAATATGTAAAATATTTTAAAATGTAATAGGGATGATATGAGCAGCTATCTTAAAGGACAGTTGGGAAGATCAAATGAGACAATACTTGTAATGTGCTTAGCAGTGTCAGATAGCTTCTTAACACTTATTTCCTTCCCTTTCTCTAAGACCTTTCCTAATCCTTACAATTATTAGTGCAACATTCCCAGTTCACTTATGAGCTTGTTTGCCTTGAATGCAAGTTCTTTGAGACTAAGGGCTGTTTTCATTTTTGGTTTTATGTACACTAACTGTACTGACACACAAAATAGATGCATATTAAATGATTTTAAAAATAACCCAAATTTTATACATCTTAAAAAAAGTATTTAAACCATCACATTATTCCATTTCATCCAGTTCTCTCTAAGCAATAGGTTAAAGAAAGTACTTAAAATCACAATCAACATTCCAAGTCTAATCACATACCAAATACTGATCTTGCCATATTCCCTGTATAAATCAGTCTTCCATCTTCTGATTGTTCAACATGGGCATGAGTATGTACACATCGAATACATCCAGAAGAAAAAGCTGTCTAATGGATTAGAACACATTGTAAATGTTACACAATTTTTAAAAATTTCAGTGTATCATATAGTATCTAGTTATTTTGGAAGAACTTTTTATTATCTTAAGTATATTTCAAAACTCCCAAAAACTTACTTAATCACTACAAGCAATATCTGTAAGAAACAGAATTTGAGTTGAATTTTCAAAAAAGAAAGTGGGAAGTTCAGTGCTTACAATGTCAGGAATAAGGGATCAGAAAATCAAAAGGAACATGAGATGATCATTCTTCATAATTACAAATAGCTATTTATAAGTTAAAAAAGAAATAAGTCAAACTATTGAAAAATAAATATATTATTGCTGGTATTAAATAGCAAGGCAACAGCTTTCCTAAAAAGTCTTGTAAATTCAATGGATGGATCTTCTGTTCCATGATTATTTTATCATCGCTTTTACTTGATATTGTTTTAAATTTTAAAAAAACAGAACAACATTACACCAATGACTTTTCTTGCTATTAAAAACTGAAATATAATCATGGAAGCCTATTTTCTGAGTCTAGGATTAATTTTAAAATCCCTTCAAAACCTAAACCTTGTCCTATTTCCCCTATTATTTAAATCTTTGCTTCCCAATTTCCTTTTCAACCACCTTTTTCATAAACCCATCTGCAACACTATAGAGGGGTAAGGGACCTATCCATCTGTACAGATGATTTTTCAATTCAATTCGTGGAAATGGAACATTATTTAGAAAAATAGAAACACAGTCAAAAAAAAAACATGGTATGGATTTCCACTCTCCTTAGTTCTGCACCCAAATTGTTTCGGGGACTATGGACTCAACGGTTTAAAGAGAACAGTGGGGGACGGGGTCCGTATTTATTTCTACCTATCTGAAAAGGTCTTAGAGCTACTTTAAGAAAATAATTTCTGGGGTGGCTGGGTGGCACGGTGGATAGAGCACCGACCCTGGAGTCCGGAGGACCTAAGTTCAAATCCGACCAGACACTTGGTAATTGCCTAGCTGTGTGACCTTGAGCAAGCCACTTAACTCCATTCCTTGGAAAAAAAAACTTTTAAAAAAAAAGAAATTTCTAAGTCTCGGGCAAAGAAGGGAAATGGGATGAAGTCCGGCCTCCGGGGTCAGCCTCTAGTCTAATCGGTTGCATTTTACCCACGCGTGTCCGGCTGTTAAGGCCAGGTGCTCCCTGCGGCCTCCCACACCCATGAACTTGGCCCCCAGGGCCTTTCCCAGCCCACTCCCGGGGCCCCCACCCCCCGGGGCGGGCCAGGAGGCCCGAGGCTGCACCTGCTCGCGGCGGGGTGCCCAGGGGCCCGGGCCTCGCGCCAGTGCCCGGAGGGCTGCACGTGCGTTCCCTCCGCTGCCCGAGCGCTCGCGGCTGGGCCCCCAGCGAGCCCGCAGCGCCGCCGCCACCCAGGGTCTCCTCCCCGTCCCGCCGGCGCCCGGCCGCAGCCGGGGGAGCCAGGGCCCGCGGACCGCTAGGAGCAACATTCCTGCTCGAGGTGGCCGCGGGCGACGGCCGCACTACTTCCCGGCGGCGGCGGCGCGGCGCGGCGCGGCGCGGTCCCACCCGCAGAGCCTCCCCTCCGGGCACGCTTCCCTTCCACCTCCGGACGCGCTTCCCTTCCACCTCCGGGTCCCTCATTGGCCGCCTACCTGGTACCCGGCCTTCTCCGTCCGCTTGGAAACTGGTCCCGCAACTATAGTTCCCGGGTGCGGAAAAGCCCGCTATGGCCCGGGCCCTCAGGACCCAGCGGGTAGCGGACGAGGAGCTGCCATTGCTGTTTCTTCCCTGTTCAGGTACGGAACCGGCGATGGCGCCTGGAGAGGAATCCGAAGAGGCGGCTGGTGGCCAAAAAAAAATGGCTTTTGAGGATTTGAAAAACCGCCATGTAGGGGGCGGCTAGTTGGTGCAGTGGATAAAGCACCGGCCCTGGAGTCAGGAGTAGCTGGGTTCAAATCTGATCCCAGACACTTAATAATTATCTAGCTATGTGGCCTTGGGCAAGCCGCTGAACTCCATTTGCCTTGCAAAAACCTAAAAAAAAAATAAATAAAATAGATACAGCCCTTCTAACTTGGCATTTTTTATCTATGGGACCTTTATTTATCTAGCTCAATTAAAAGTTGGCCAAGATGGACTTATGATAAAGAAAGCAACTCACCCCAGAGACAGAGCCATTGAAATCTGAACACAGACTGAAATACAATTTTTTTTCTCTCTTTCTATTCTTCTGGGGGGGGATTATGTTTACTTTTATAACACATTCAATTTACATCAATGTATAGCATGGAAACGATGTAAACTATCAGACAGCCTTCTATGGGGGGGGACGGGGGGGGGGGGGAATTGTAAAATTCAAAACCTGACAAAAATGATAGGTACATATTACTATTGTATATAATTGGAAAACAAATAAAATGTTAAATAACTGGGAAAAAAGTTGACCAAAAGTGAAATGGAATTCATTGAGAAGAAGAGGGTTCCCTTTCACGAATAATCTCAGAAAAGTTTCAGTATCTCAGTTCTGGCTCCAAACTAGTCAGGTGTCTGTGTCTCTGTCTCTATGTTTTTCTGTGTGTCTGTGTCTGCTTATGTCTCCTGTTTATTTTTGTTTATTCCTCACTTCCCCTAATCCTCACAGTTCAGAAACAAATAGTCAAGTAAAGTTTCCTGCCCTAAATTTATCTAATAGACGCACCAGTCAGCCTAAACCTCAATATAAAGCCTTTGATTATATTTTTCTTGTATTACTGTGTCCACTGGTTCAAAAGGAGAGACTACCTCTTCAAAAGACAGTCCTTTCTTAAACCTTCAGCTTGGAAATTTCTGTAATTTTTTTTTTTTTAGATTTTTCAAGGCAATGGGGTTAAGTGGCTTGCCCAAGGCCACACAGCTAGGTAATTATTAAGTGTCTGAGACCGGATTTGAACCCAGGTACTCCTGACTCCAGGGCCGGTGCTTTATCCATTGCTACCTAGCTGTCCCTCTGTAATTTCTTGTCATCTTTTCCCTTGTGTTGTTTACCAGGTAATTTTGCACTTCTGATATTTAAAACCCTTCTCAAAATGGCTCCTCCAACTCCTTATAGGTTGCTTATTACTGCAGACTATACATTCTTCTTCACACACACTCTTTTTTTTTTATTTTTATTTTTTTTAGGTTTTTGCAAGGCCAATGGGGTTAAGTGGCTTGCCCAAGGCCACACAGCTAGGTAATTATTAAGTGTCTGAGACCAGATTTGAACCCAGGTACTCCTGACTCCAGGGCAGGTGCTTTATCCACTACACCACCTAGCCGCCTCCCTTCTCTTCTTTTCCTCTTAAAGAAAATTTAAAAAGAATTAATTAAAATAGCAACATGGGGCCAATCATTGGAAATCAGCAAAGGATCTAAGATGAAGCCAGCTTTTATTGATAACTTTCATAATCAGAGATGGAAAATTCAGATAGGTCCATGGTAGCTAAAAAGAAATGGGCCAATTGCCTACATGTGATGTTTTAACCAGATATATGCAAACATTACAGGTAAGGGTAGATATATAATATTAGATATTTCAAGATCTATGAACTGGGCAAACAATTTTCTTTCTAGCCACATTGGCAGACTTGCAATTCCCAATACATGCTAGTCAAAGTGCTCAGTACAGGCAATTCCCATTTTTGGAAAGACCATTCCCACTTCTTTCTTTCTTTCTAGTTGAATCCCCATGGCAGGCTATTCAAGGATAATGGGAACTCATACAAATCAGTCAATAAGCATTTAATAAATGCTCATTGGGGTGGCTAGCAGTGGATAGAGTCAGGAGTACCTGGGTTCAAATCCGGCCTCAGATACTAAATAATTACCTAGCTGTGTGGCCTTGGGCAAGCCACTTAACCCCATTGCCTTGCAAAAAAAACCTAAAAAAAAGTGCTCATTCTGTGCCCTTCACTGTAATAAGCACTGGAAATACAAATAAAAGCAAAAAGAAAGCTAGTTTTTTACCTTAATGGGCTTACATTCTAAGATGGGAGCACCACATAAAAGAGAACTGAAAAAGAGGTTGGGGCTCAGTTACCCAAGGCAGGGATGTAGTAGGGAAAGTCCTGTGGAGATGAGTCAGTATGGAAAGGAATGAAGACAGTCAATCCTGGGCCTCATTCCTTAATTGGAAGTTGTAGGAAGAACTAGCCAATCAGGAAGAGAGACTGTAGGAATGGAGGATATTTGCAATATGAGCAATTGTAGTCCAGTAGATATTATATATTTTAGAATTACATTTATTTCCAATGCTGAATACCAAGGAATAAATTATTATTATTATTACTATAATTATTGGCTTGTTACTAAAGAAGCCAAAATTAAACTTACTTCCACCATTGGATATCTACTATTAATAGTTTAGTGGACAAATTTATTTATATGAAAAAAGGTCTACATGGAAATTGTAATTTGAAATTTCAATCCTTTTGATTCAGCTCCACTGTTTGCTTTTAATTGTAAGCCTAAAATAACAAAGCAAAGTTAAACCTCTTTTTTGGCACCCAAGACAAGTAAAAGTACACTCAAATCAGTCAAAATAGGGAAGAATCTCTATTCTGATCCCTGAAATCTTAACTACCCTGTAGGGAGATAGCCTGGAACACAGTAAGACTCCTGCCTGAAGAAGAGAAATACAGAGCAGGACCTTCAGACATTTTCCCCGGTTCTATCTGGTAGCTTCCCAATATAATTAATTATTCTTGCTAACTAATTTATATCCTCTGAAAGGTCTGAAAATACCAGTAAAGTAAGGTGAACAATCACCTATTAAACTCTTACTATTTCCAGGTACTATGCTAAGAGCTGGAGAGTCAGAGAAGCCTGAAAACATCCTTTGTCCTTCTAGAACTCAGTCTAATGGGAATACTGTCAAAATATAAATATTAATCAGTCTATGAAATTTTAAAATCTTAATTTAAAAATTATAAAATCATTAAATTTCAATACCCTCTATTAAGTTCTGATTTCATAACTATGATTTTGCAGTAAAATTGATGAAAATTCTATTTCATGTTTCTAAAAGTCTGACTTCTAATTTTTTTAAACTCTATCCTTTGTTAAAATTTTTTGATAGAATATATAACAACAATACTTCATTATTTCCTTAAGGAAATTCAGAATTACATAGTAGAGCATCTAAGAAGAGCCTGGAAGGTCTAGTTTCAAGTCTACCCTTTAACAATACTGGCAGGATGACTGAGTAAATTCCTTAATTTCTCTGTGCTCTAGACAACTCTCTAAGACTAAATTGCAAATGCCACCTCCTTTGGTAGACAGTTTCCTTCTATGGGAGTTGGCTAAACCAGTGAAATCATACATCCAGTCTTCTGTCCTTCTAACACATTACTTATTAATTATTAGATGTAAGGCATAGCATGCCCTCAACAGTTGAAACAGTCACTATTATTATGTATTTTTGCATTTACATATTTGTTGATCCCCTCCCGGGGTTGCTAGGCTTTAAACTGCAGTAGCAGCTGAGTTGGGGGAGGGGGAAGGGGGGATTTATTTATTAATTTGTGCCCATCCTCCAGTCATCTGTTCCTAACTGTATAGTAAGTAGTTGTGTTGTTACAGTTAAAAGATTTATTTTACAATAAGTGTTTTAAGTGGTTGAAAACTGGGCCTCAATCAATCTCAAGAAAACTTTGTATTCAATTGGAATGGACACAACACGACTTTTTTGCGGTTCAGGGGAAAAAAAAAGTTATTTTTCATTCTTTCCAATTACATAAATATTATACTTCACCGGGATAAATGCCCATTCCCCGGCATTTGATTAAGAACGTCTAGGGACCAAACATCACAGGCCTTTAAAAAAAAATGGGAGGTAGAGGAGAAAGGTTTTTAAAGAAAAGGGGCAGTTATGCTAAGTGTGCTTTAAAAAGCAAGTCTAATCTAAGTAGTTTTCTCATCATCAGTAAAGGAGCGACCAGTACGGGGAAGAAAGAATCAAAAGGAGCTAGGGAGTCACTATCGCAGAATATGGGCAGAAGCTGCTAGTTTGAGAGCAGGATGTTCTCTTTAGGGCCGAAACCGCGCCCCACGCTTTACTATCTGTCCTCTAGCCTGAACCTACGTGACTCCCGCGGCCCCTGCGCTCGACTCGTTAGAGCAAACTACATATTCCAGCATGCAGTGCGGCCCTCGGCCGGGCCATCCTGTTTTCGGTCTTCTCCCCCCTGCCCCGAATGAGAAATTGGGTCGTCTGTTGCATGCTGGGAATTGTAGGAACACGTGTGTTGGATTCCGATTGGGCGCCAGTCTGCTTCTTGCCCCGCCTCCGAGTCTCAGGGTTTGTGTGGAAAGTAGAGAGAGGAAGAAACTGCGAGGGGGCGGGCTAGGCTGGGCCGCCGCGGGAGGCCGGGAAAGGTAGGCGTAGCACAGGCGGGCGGCTCGCCGGACCGGCCTCGGCTCCGTGCGCCCTGGCTTGGGAGGCGCCGCGCTGACCCGCCGGAAGTGGTTCCTTTCGTTGCTCCGGAAGAGACGGCGGCGGGCGGCTGGGGCCCGCGGGGGGGGGACGGCCCTGGGAGCAGGGGCTGTGGCGGTGAGCCGGGACCGAGCCGCGGTCGCTGCAGCACCGACGAGTGAGTGGCGGGTCAGGGTCCGGAACGGCGGCCCGCCCCCGGACCCGCGCGGGGGCCGGGAGGCCGGGGGCCTCGGATTTAGGCGGGGAGGGAACGGAAACCCCCCCCCCCGCCCGCCGCCGCCGCCGGCGCCGGCGACCCTTCCTCGGGGCAGCCGCAGGGCGGCGGGGAGGCGGCGGGGCCTTCGAGGCCTGGGAGGTTCCGCGGGGGCCCCCATGGCCGCCGGCCCGGGGGGCTGCCGTCTTCCATGCCGGCCTTGCCGGGGCCGGCTCCGGCGGCGCGGCGCCCCGTAAGCGGGCTGGGCCCCGGGAGCGCTGGGAAAGGGAGTCCCCCGGAGGGGCAGAGCTGGCCGAGCCGGGCGGCCCTGCCGCTCCGTGGGCACTCGCGAGTTCTCCGCCCCAGGCTTCCCGTCCGCGCCCCTCTAGGTAGAGCCCTGGGGTGTTATCGGGACGCCGGGGTGCGCGCTCTGCCGAGGTGCGGGTTATTGTTTGAGCGGGCGAAGCGGCGAGAACCTGGGCTTGGTGCCCTGCTGGGCGCCTAGAATTAGAATCCCGATTACTATTAAGCACTTTTTACACTTGTCAGACTGCTTTTGCTTTGGTATTTTTCACTATTCGTGTGTTATCTCCCCAAATAGGCTATAAGCCTCTTGAGGGAAGGGACAGTGGTCTATTTTTGTGATTGCCCACCACCATGCCCACACACAATAGGCTTGGCATGAAGGATTGGTCTTAGCATTGGGTTTTAAAGGGAACTCTAGCAGTTTTCCCTCCAGATTTATCCAAAGGCTTGTTTCAATCAAGCACATGTTACTAGAAATGATATGAATATTTATAAATTGGAGGCAGATAGCTTCATTTCTGGAAGTTTAAGGGTGGAATAAAACTAGGCAGTCATCTTTAGTTGGAAGGACTTGTGGTCAGGACTACTGACTGGTGTTCTAACCAATCATGAAGCAGCCAGTGCCTAACAGTAAAATCTCTAAATCTAAGACTGAGTTTCTGATAAAACCTGTTTCTGAATGTTACTTAACTTACAAAGTGTATTTCACAGTTGAAGGATTAAAAGGCATGAATGCCATTATTGGTGGGAGCTGAATATCTCCATTTTGAATACCAAGATGAGCTTGAAACTTTGTTTGGATTATTTAAAATGTCCTCTTTTTTGTGCATGGGGGGAAAATACTGGTATTCACTTAAGCTTTTAAGGCATCATATTTGTAATTTACTACATTCTTATAATCAGAGTTGATACTTAGGTACATAGATCATTATGTTTTTGTCATTAATCTAAGTGATTTTTTCTTTTTTTAACTGTTCCTTTTTAAAACCCTTGCTCTTATTTTAGTCTTTAACAGCCCTTGTTTAAAAATACTAAAGATAGCTTGTTCATTATTTTTTTGTGCTATATAACCATTTACAATGAAATAAAACTCGTAATCAGGTTTGGGGATGATTAAGCCCCAATCTATATAACCATTGTTTTGTTTCTTGGATCTTTTTTTAAATACATGTTTTATCTATTGTTAAGCCATTTCTGAATAATTGCTTAAATTGATCTCTTTATCTATGTGTTCTCAGTATGTGGTATACTCTGCTTAAAGTATATTCAAAATTGTTAAATTATGATATGAATTAAATTAATATTTACTTTAAAATTCATCTCTGAAGAATTACTTTAAATAAAAATTTATATACTATTTTTTGAAAGTTTTCCATTAGATGACAAGATACTATTTTTAATAGTGTAGTTTCAAAGTTCAGGTTTAAAGTAATTTGGAGTGTTTCTTGCTTGCAGGGGGCGGGGGGGGGCATGGGAGGCAAACCCTAGACAAGTCACCATTTATTACAAAATGAATTTTCCTCTATAAAAGCACCCTGCACTTAATCTTTTGTTTTATGTCCTGCCTCCAGAAACCTAGTATGGTTGAAAAGCTGCTGGATTTGTAGTGAGAGGACCCTGCTTCCAAAATAAGCTCCTCTACTTAGTATCTGTGTAGTCTTGGGCCTCAGTTTTCATGTTTCACAAAAGAGGGGAATGGACAAGTTGGACTCTGAGGCCCTTTCCAGCTCTGAATTAAATAGTAAGAGGTAAGGGATAAAGAGTAGCTAGTTTCAGATACTTCGTATACATGCATATATACATACAAACTTTGACATTATATGAAGTGGTATGGTGAAACGGATAGTTAGCTGGGCTCCAAACCAAGATTCCAATTCAAGTCCCATATCTTAAATACTGACTGTGGGACTCTGGTCAGATCACTTAATCTCTCACTGCCCCATAGCAATTCAGACTATAAACTGTAGAAGGGTTGCTCTGTGCACTAATAGGAGTTTCTTCATCAGGGATTTCTCCATGTGAATAAAATTTCAGGTCTAGACCTTATCCCTATTTTTAATAGCATCATCTTTCACATAGATCTTTCTTTTTTGAAATCTTGATGTTAACTATTAGCTCTTCAGAATGCCTACTCCATTTTAAAAATTGTTTTCATAATAAACCTTTTCCTTTCTCACTCCTCCCTCATGATTATATTGCCTCCCTAAGCCAATCTCTTCAGTACTGGTTGTTCTTTTCATTCTTACCCCCACACAGTGCACATACACCCACACACATATCCCTCTCACACCCCTAGACCATGTGAGAAAGGCAGAATACTCCTTGCAGTCCATTGCCATTGTCCCCCCACTACCATCACTCAGCAGTCTCTCCTTTGAGATTTATGCATTCAGATTTATCACCTAATCTAGACCCTGTAGTCTTATCTGTCAGGACATTCCCCTTCTTTCCTCAGTGAGGTACGTGCTTATATAATCTTTCCAACCTAATTCTTACCCTCACACTAAAGAATTTATCCATTAATACTTCTTCAAAATACCTTAACTTCTCAGTTCCCCTAAGCTATTTAATTACAATGACCTACCTCTCCATTATACCTTATCTATACACAAAGATAGTTGTACTATAGAACTTAGCATCACCCACAAATCTTCTGCTTCCATGTTTATGAACTCCAAAGTTCTTTTAACCAATCATAATCTTTTATTATTTCATCTTTCCTTATGTTTTATATTCTCTCACCCTATTCTTTGTTCACAATGTGACAAGCTATCCTTTCACCCTTTATTTCTTCTGCAGGCTATTACTCTTGTACTTGATTGTACTCTTCTTTTCCTGTCTTGATGCTTTGGTGAAAACATTCAATTCTGCACTATTCTTGAGTCTCTCAGTGTATTGATTCCTTTCCTGCTGCCTATAAAAACAACTGTCCTTAAAAAAATCAAAACAAAAACCTCACTTGATCCAACTATCCCCACTAGCTACCAATTTATTTTCTTAACCTTTTTCATTTGTCAATTGTTACCCTTATATTCTCTGGGTTTTCAGGATATCTCTCCTATCCTATTCTTCCCCCTTATCTGTCTGACCATTCCTTCTCAATCTCTTTTGCTAAATATTCATCTAGGTCGTGCAACCTATCTGTGGGTAAATTACAAGACTGTACTAAGACAGGTCTTTTCTCCTTCTATACTGTCTTTCTTGGTGGTCTCATCCACACTCCAAAATTATTTCTCTGTAAATGATTTCCAGGTTTGTATATCCAACTCTTTTGGACATATTATCAAACTCTTTGACCAAAAGATAACCTATTTTTCACCCCAAACTCTCCCTTCTCAGTTTTCCTGTCATATTTTGTCTTAACACGTGACCTATAATAAGAATATGTTCAATCCTTTCTCTTCTCTTTGAGCCATTCCATTTAACAAACAACAGAAAGGGTAAAGAAGATATTCAGGAAAGTTTTTCAATATATCAACCAAGCTTATACAATATTTCAATACCATAGTCTCCCATTTCTGCAGAGAAAGAAGGAAGGGAGAGGGCTTAATATTTTTTTTTCAGGGCCAATCTTGGTCATTAATTTTTTTTTGTCCTTTCCAATATATGTTATTGTGGTTGAATGTATCCTTTTTTTTTTTTTACTAATTATGTTTACTTCACTCGCTTCAGTTTATATAGAAAATTCTTCCAAATTCTTCATATTCATCATTCTTTTATGGTTTATAAAGTTGTTATTATTGTGTGACCATGGGCAAGTCACTTAACCTTCACAATGTACCCTTATAAACTTTAGTTGAGCAATATTTACAAGATTACTAGGAACAAATGAGGTGATGTAAATATATTCCTTTAGGTGTATATATATATTCATGTTATTTCTGTATAACTCATTCATTCACTTACCAAATCCTTTATCTCTTAAATCTGTGTTCCTTGCTCTTCCTACAGCTATTAGTTTGGATAGATCTTTGACTCTCCTGAAATAGTGTAATAAGTTTTTCCTTTTTAAAAACTCTGAACTTAACAAAAAATAATAAAATTGGTGTTCCCATAGAAATAGTAGAACAGAAAAAAGATTGTGCATGTATCTCTTTTGAACAGTTCATTTTTCTTTTATGCATTAAACTTCATTCTATAGCTTTCAAAATTGTCCATTTTTTGTTGCTTTTTTCTGACCCGACTTTTGCTCTCTACATTTTTTCCAGAAGACACCTCTATGATATGCTTATATTTTCTTTGTTTTTTACCTGCTTTATCCTTTATACCTCATTTCCCACCAGTACCATCCCATAATTGAGGGAAAAAGAGAGAAAAACAAAGTATTTGTAACCAGTATGCATGATCAAATCTCACATTGACTGTGACTGAAAACGTTTGTCTTGTTCCCATGTATTGTGTCTACTGGACTACTGCTTTGTCACTCATCCTCAGTAGTGGAATTATGAAATTATTTCATATAATAAGTTTTAATGGATCTTTCTTTTTCTACTCTCTTCCTTCATAGGGTGGCAAGACATATTCCATAGAAATAGATAAAGTCATTCTGCCCTTAATGGAAAGAGCAGTACACAGGAGTCCTAGTCCCTTTTCTTTTTTTTCCTTTTTTTTTTTTTTTAAGATTTTTCAAGGCAATGTGGTTAAGTGACTTGCCCAAGGCCACACAGCTAGGTAATTATTAAGTGTCAGAGGCCGGATTTGAACTCAGGTACTCCTGACTCCAAGGCCAGTGCTCTATCCACTGAGCCACCTAGCCACCCCTTAGGACCCCTTTTCAAAAATTCTGATTATTTGTATATTCATTTGTAAAAATAAAGTGTAATGATTCCTGCTCTGTCTAGCTCAAAGGACATTTAAAGCAATTGAGATGGGTTTAAAGTAGTATATTTATGTTAAACTATTTCTTGTGCTCTTATTTTTCAAATAACCTTGCATTATCTGAATGTGTATTTCTCCACTGGAATAGAGTAAAAACTATTGGAGAGATATCAAGTCTAGCACCTAATAGCACCTTACCCTTATAAGCATGTTTATTGAATTACACACTGATCAAGAATTTTGTATTATATATTTTCATGTACTGTTATCTTATTATTAGACTGTAAATTCTGTGAGAACAGGGACTAATAATACATGGGGAGGAAAAAAAGGATATATCCCTTGATATACCTAACAAATGGTCAGTCTAGCCTTTCTTAAAAGATTTCAAATGAGAAAAAATATACAAATAGTAGGCAAGCCATTCTGCTTTTAGACTCATTGCAGCTTCTATCTAGGCCATCTAACTGCCCCCTGGATCAAAGCAGAATAAATGTAATTCCTTTTCCAGAGGATAGATAATTTTCCTGTAGATAATTTTCAAGCCCTCAATCAGGTTCACCTTTAATTTTTCCTCCTCTCAACTAAACATTCCCAGTTCCTTCATTTATAGATTAAATTCAAGACTCTTCACTATAATTTTTACCATTCTGAGTATTTCTATTTCCTAGCTTATCAGTTTCTTAACTAAAATGTACTCTATACTGAACATAATATTCCATATGTGGCCTGACTAAGTAAAGGACACAACAGAACTCTCAACTCGATATTCTTGGACACAGTGCTTCTCAATACAACTTTAAGATGCATTAGCTTTCTTGACTGCCATATCATGCTTTTGGTGCATTTTGAATTTACAGTCAACTAAAATTTCTATGTTTTTTTCCTTGATAGGGTTCTTTCAATTTTTTTTATTTGAAATAAAATTTTATCTGTAGCATTTATTTTTTTCATCACTTATATTTCCAACATATTCCTCCTTCCTTCCCTTATGTCAAAGAATAAAAAGATAAAGGAAAAACCAACCAACATATCCCCCAAATCTGTTAATTTGCAGTGTTTCATACCCGCTTGCCCTTACTTATGCCAAGAAATGAAGGAAAGGGCTTTCCTTGTGTATTTCTAAGGAAAGGACTTTCCTATGTATTTCTTTAGGATCAGACTTACCCATTATGATTTTGTAGAATTTTAATTTTCTCACTTAAATTAATATTATTTATAATTATCATGGTTCTGTTCACATCACTTTACATCAGTTTACATGTCTTTCCATGTTTCTTTTTATTCATTATTCTTTTATTTTAATTTTTTTATTCATTATTCTTACAGAAGAGTAATATTCTACCCCTCATATCTTTTTTCAAATGAGTGGGTTGATTAGACATGTCGTTCTACTTTGTATTTGTAGGGTTTTTTTTTAATTAAAGATTTTATTTATTTTGAGTTTTACAATTTTTCCCCTAATCTTACTTCCCTCCCCCCACTCCCCACAGAAGGCAATTTATCAGTCTTTACATTGTTTCTATGGTATACATTGATCCAAATTGAGTGTGATGAGAGAGAAATCATATGCTTAAGGAAGAAACATAACATATAAGAGATAGCAGGATCACACAATAAGATATCGGTGTTGTTTCCTAAATTTAAGGTAATAGTCCCCAGTCTTTGTCCAAACTCCATAGTTGTTTCTCTGGATACAGATGGTATTCTCCGTTGCAGACAGCCCCAAATTGTCCCTGATTTGTTGCACTGATGGAATGAGTGAGTCCATCAAGGTTGTTCATTTTCCCCATGTAGCAGTTAGGGTGTACAGTGTTTTTCTAGTTCTGCTCATCTCACTCAGCATCAGTTCATGCAAACCCCTCCAGGCTTCCCCGAATTCCCATCCCTACTGGTTTCTAATAGAACAGTAGTGTTCCATGGCATATATATACCACAGTTTGCTAAACCATTCCCCAATTGAAGGACATTTACTTGATTTCCAATTTTTTGCCACCACAAACAAGTCTGCTATGAATATTTTTGTACAAGTGATGTTTTTACCCTTTTTCATCATTTCTTCAGGGTATAGACCCAGTAGTGGTATTGCTGGATCAAAGGGTATGCACATTTTTGTTGCCCTTTGGGTGTAGTTCCAAATTTCTCTCCAGAAAGGTTGGAAGAGTTCACAGCTCCACCAGCAATGTAATAGTGTCCCAGATTTCCCACAACCCTTCCAACAATGATCGTTAACCTTTTTGGTCATATTGGCCAGTCTGAGAGGTGTGAGGTGTTACCTCAGAGAAACTTTAATTTGCATTTCTTTAATAAGTAATGATTTAGAGCAATTTTTCATATGACTATGGACTGCTTTGATTTCCTCATCTGTAAATTGCCTTTGCATATCCTTTGACCATTTCTCAATTGGGGAATGGCTTTTTTTTAAAATATGACTCAATTCTCTATATATTTTAGAAATGAGTCCTTTGTCAGAAACATTAGTTGTAAAGATTGTTTCCCAGTTTACTACATTTCTTTTAATCTTGGTTACAGTAGTTTTTGTCTGTGCAAAAGCTTTCTAATTTAATGTAATCGAAATCATCTAGTTTGTTTTTAGTGATGTTCTCCATCTCTTCCTTAGTTATAAACTGCTTCCCTTTCCATAGATTTAGTAAACTAGTCCTTGATCTTCTAATTTGCTTATAGTATTATTTCTTAGCTCTAAATCCTGTGTCCATTTGGATCTTATCTTGGTATAGGGTGTAAGGTGTTGGTCTAATCTAAGTTTCTTCAATACTAACTTACAATTTTCCCAGCAGTTTTTATCAAAGAGAGAGTTTTTATCCCAACAGCTGGACTCTTTGGGTTTATCAAACAGCAGATTACTATAATCGTTTCCTGCTATTGTGACTAGTCTATTCCACTGGTCCACCACTCTTATTTCTTAGCCAATACCAGACAGGTTTTTTTTGTTTTTTAAAATTTTTCAAGGCAATGGGGTTAAGTGGCTTGCCCAAGGCCACACAGCTAGGTAATTATTAAGTGTTTGAGACCAGATTTGAACCCAGGTACTCCAGACTCCAGGGCCGTGCTTTATCCATTGTGCCACCTAGCCACCCCCACCAGACAGTTTTTATGACTGATGTTTTATAATATAATATAATATAATTTTAGATCAGGTAGGACTAAGTCCCCTTCTTTTTGTACTTTTTTTCACTGAATCCTTGGAAATTTTTGACTTTATTTCTCCATATGAATTTACTTACAACTTTTTCTAACTCATTAAAGTAATTTTTTGGAATTTTGATGTAGGGGTTTGTTTTTTATTAACAATCAAAAATCCAGCTTAGTTTTAGCCTGTCAAGACTTTTGAATACTGACTTGCCCGATGTATTAGCTATTTGTACAGTGTTCAGTTTCTTAAAGAAACTTTGTATTTTACTCCAGTGCCTGTTACACTGTGAACTTTAAATAGTTTATTTAATTGGGAGAGGAACCAAAGGTGTCTTTATTTTTGCATTTCTATTTCTAGGATCCTGTACAAATGTAGATAGTTTATAAATGTGTTTGAGTTATTTCATAGAAAAAGGAAGGGAGAATATTAATGGAAGGGGAGAACCATAGAAAAAAACATTAAGCTCTTGAGTTGGGGGAACCTGGTGTTTACTTTGGTTTCTTCATCTGTAAAATGGGAATCATTATAGTAGCACCAGGGTTGTTGTAAGATTCAAACAAGATAATAATTGTAGTGTTTAGCACAGTGCATGTCACGTGTTAAGTACATGTAAACTTGAATATTATTAAAGCCCATCCCTGATGTTTTTGAACTGTGACTTAAGATACTTAGTCTTCTTCAACTTCAGTTCCATCTTCTAGAAAAGGAGGGAACTGAACTAGATTAGATGGCCTGAGCAGTCTCCACATCATGAACCTATAAAGCTGTTGCAATCTTGTATAAAACTCTCATTGTTCAGATTAAGAAACTAAGGCCCAAAGGGGTTAGGTGATGATGGAGCATTCAGATTGTTCAACAGATGGAGAAATGTTGGACTGAAACTCAATAGAAGAAGTTAGGACCAGAGATATAAATTTGGAAATGTAATGGAAGTCAAGTTTGTATGAAATCTTTAAGGGAGGAGAAGAGGGAGTCAGAAGACACACACACACCCCTCTCTATTACTGGTGGTCATAGAATGATCATATTTCAGGGATATGATGAAGGAGGGAGGCAGATTAAAGAGGTAAAAATATTTTAGGTGCTTCAACCATAGAGATACACTTAATGAGAGCTCACATTTATTCCAGCCTCTCCTCTTTTAGCAATCCTGAAACACTAGATTCTGAAGGACCTGGA
Source organism: Macrotis lagotis (assembly GCF_037893015.1). Taxonomy (NCBI): domain Eukaryota; kingdom Metazoa; phylum Chordata; class Mammalia; order Peramelemorphia; family Peramelidae; genus Macrotis; species Macrotis lagotis. Next base: position 403,161,282 of record NC_133666.1, read on the forward strand.
GACAATGGAGACTTGTAAGTAGGCTAAAGCATACTCTCCCTGTAGTGTAAGATTATTATCCAGGAACTGATTGGAAAAAAATGTGATCTTGTTATATAATAAGAGCAAGGGAATTATTACATGTTCAGGGAATTTACTGCTCTGGTACTTAAGAAATGTTAAAAAACTATTGGATAGATTCTCTGTGGGGAACTCAATGGAGCTCATTTATCGACATTGATATAATTATTTAAAAATTGTAAAGCTCTTTAAAATATTTATTTCAACTTCCCAACAACATAGTGCGTTATATAATCTAGAATTAATTCCCATTTTACAGATAAGGAAAGCAAAGATAATTGCCCCTGATCACTCAGCTTGTTAGTGCTGAAGGAAGGCATTTGACAGGAATGAAAAATGGTATCATCCCTCCTCCATCAAAGATCCATTGAAATGTATGACTAACTCAAAAGTTGAGTAAGCTTATATCTACCTTCTCTTCCTACTTAATATCTATCTCACTTCTTGCCCTTTCTTCCCTCTTTTTCTGCTTATTCCACTCTATCATACGATGGAAAGGAAGTTTTGTTTTTAAAAATTAGTCATATAGACTTCAGAAGGTCCTTCCCCTGTTTAAAAGCACATATAATATTTTATCAGAGATTTGTTTCCATTGGACACTTAACTATTATGTGCTTCAAAAAAGTAAAATGATTTCCTTAACCTAGCCAGAGCATCATTTGACAGGTAAATATGGTCTACAACTTCATAACTGTGTATTCTAGATGCAAATATAGTTTTTATTCACTGCTTATTTGCACAAAATAGTTTGTTGAAAGAAGATGAATTGATGTTTTACAATAAGTACTTACTTTTGGTGATGAAATTAAGACATTGATGGTCACTAGTAAGTGACTTTTTTTCAAATTTTAAAGTGAATAGTCAAAAATTGAATTCAATTTATCTCTACCCACCTCGCCCTAGAGAAAGCGACAATTAAACACAAATATACATACATATATACACACATACACAAATATATGTAAAATCATACACAGTTCTAATTAGGAGTCCTTGCTCTGGAATATTCTCCCTCATAAGTTCAAATCTTTTTATGTTTTTCTAAAATTACCAGCTCATCATTTCTTGTAGTGTAGTAGTATTCTATCACAATCAAATGCCACAAGTTGTTTGACTATTCCATCTATCATTTTAACCAATCTGATAGGTATACTGATATCTCAGAGTTGTATTGTCATTTCTTCTGTGATTTAGAGCATTTTGTTTTTTTTTAAGGCAGTGGGGTTAAGTGACTTGCCCAAGGTCACACAGCTAGGTAATTATTAAATGTCTGATTTGAACTCAGGTCCCCTTAATTCCAAGGCCAGTGCTTTATCCACTGCACCACCTGGCTGCCTCTAGAGCATTTTTTTTTATATGATTATATACAACTTTGACTTCTTCATTAGAAAAGCTGCCTGAAAAAAAAACCCAACTACCTATTTAGATCCTCTGACACCCCTCCAAACACATACAGAATAATAGATAGAATTCTTGAAATTAGAAGTATTTTTTAACTTGATTACCTGATTTAGGATATATTTCTAGCAGATTACAAGATAGTAAACAATATGTGTACTAAATTGAGTTACATGTAATTAAATTACATTTATTATCTCAATATGGTTGAACAATTTGAGAAAAATATTGGAATAATACCCCAATTTTGATTTTGAAAACAAAATAAAAACTTGCTACATGCTTGCATTTTTTAAATTACCTAATGAATGACTTTTCTCCCCCTTTACTTTCAGCCTCTGGGTGATGTCAAAACAGATCTAACCTTCATTTTTTTCCCCCAGCATGTTACTTTGGAACATGTGGGTGCTTTTTTTGGTTTGTTTTTATTTTTAAGGTAGATTTCAAAAAAAAAAGTTAAGAATAGTAAGTCTTTAAAAGACAGTTTTAACTATTAATAGAAATTAACCTGGGTACCATCTACCTAGCAATATAATTTACAGATCACTGAAAATTCTAATCTACATAGAAAAATTACAAAAACATTAGAGGGGCATTACCCTTATTAAAGTTTCCCATTGATTGATTTAATAGATGTCACATTGTGAGACTGAAAAGTGTTGCTATCTGACTCCAGTGCTACTTACCTTAACAAAAAATTGTTAGAAATCTCAAAAAACATTTTAATTCTTCAAACTTGTTTTAAGCACATAAGGCACTAAACTAGGAATTCCAAAAATAAAAAAAAATAATATCTAGAGAGACTTCTTTATCATGGTGTGAGGGAAGGGGGTAGAAGTTAAGATTTGAATCTTGCAAGGGACCTTAATGGTCATTTAGTCCTATGTCCTCACTTTATAGATGAGAACTGAAGCCCACCAGGTCAAGTGACCTTCCTAGAATCACAGAGATTCTAGGTAGAATCAAGATTCTAATCAAAGTGGAATGTGCTTCTTATTAGATGGCCATTTGTCAGGTATGTTGGAAGAAGGGATTCTTTTGGAAGCATAGATTAGACTAGATAAGATTATTAAACTTTTTTGTGCCATGTACTCTTTGGCAGTCTGGTGAAGACTATTCTCAGAATAATCTATTTAAATGCATAAAATACATAGGATTATAAAGGAAACCATTTACATTGAAAATTACCAAAATATTATTAAACAAGTTCACATACCCCAGCTTAAGAACAGCTGATTTAGATGCTTGATGAAAAAGACCACTTTGATTTTGTGAATTTTAAGTCTTTCAACACAAAAATTTGGTTAAGGTAAAAGAGGAATCTTACTTTAGTCTTCTCAATTCTTCTCTCTCTCTCTCCTTTACCTACCATATTCAGAATAGGTTGCTGGGTCTTGTTTATTCTTTCTGTACAATTCCTTCCAATACAAACTCCATCTCTACTAAGGCTATCACTATCCAAAAGCTCAAGGTTTTAAATCATATTTCACCTGGACTATTTCAGTAACTTAATTGGTCTCTGTGCCCCAAGTCTCTTCTTCTCTCTAATCCGTCCTCCACTCAGCTACCAAAATAATATTCCCATAGCGTAGTTCTAGCCACCTACTCAGGAGAATACAGTGATTTCTTTTGGCCTGTAGGGTAATCTAAAACCTTTTATGTTTAATATTTAAAGCCCTTCACAATGATTCTAATTTTTCTAGGTTGATATCACATTGCTCCCCCTGTTGTGTCCCCTAATCAAATTGGCTTGCTTGTCACCCTATATATATCTAATAATTTAATTTTTGGTCTTTAGAACTTTTTGTACAGCTATTTCCTATGTCTGGAATGCATTCACTTCATACTTCTTAGCATGTCAAGGTCACGCTGCTAGACTCAAGTGTCTGAGTCTGAATTCGCCTTATATTCAGGGCCATCTTCAGGTATTCAGTTTCCTTGATTCATATTTGACCTTGGACTAGATGGACCTGGAGGAAAAAGTGAGGCTGGTGACTTAGCATAGCACTCTCTCACTCAAGTACAATTCATGTGCTTGTCATAGCATCACCTCCCTGATTTCATGGTCTTTGAGAACAAAGATCAAACATCAGATTCCATCTCTTCCTACATAAGGCCTTTCCCAGTTTTCTTTTTTTTTTAAATCTCTTCTCTTCTGAAATTACTCTGAATTTGTCTTGTATGTATCCCTAACATCTAGCACGTGTAGGATATGGGACATAATAGGTGCTTATTATATATTTGTTTCTTGAAAGTTATAAAAACACCTTACAGATTTACATACACACACACACTCTTTAGAGTATAGAGCTTGTTAAATGGCTCAACCAGGCCAAATTTGGCAGGAGGGGAGGAATTACTAAATATACTCATCTAGTGAAGACATTGTACCAGAAAAAAGAAAGCCCACAAAAATGATAGATATTTGTTGGATAAGAAGTATAATGCATCTTCCATTCTTTGGAAACTGTAAAATTATTTATATCTACATTTCACTGTGTGAAAGATTGAAAAGTATTTTGGTATGTCCTCCATTTTACCATTAGGTGGCCATGTACTAGCATCAAATTTGGAATAACATCCTCAGAATTGGACTCTGTAGTAGACCTTGGGACAGGACAGGGTGCTGGGGCGGGAGGGGGGGTTTCAGAGATGATTTTGCCTGCTAGAGACTTAAAATAGAATTGGGGAGATTGCAATTCCTTGATTAACTTCTTTTTTAAGTTGTAAATTGGATAATTCAAAATTTGACAATCAAAAAGTATAAGCATTTACATATTCACAGAAGGGGAAAAACATGCATGAAAACATGATCTATAGTACATTTTGGATTTTTTTTAAAGAATATAATAAATTTGACACCATAGCTTCAAACTTTTCCTGATATATTTCCTTTATAACTTCCTTTCTGTTACTTTTTCTGCTTTCTTTTAAATACCATGATAACTTTTTTCTTCCTTTTTGTATCACTATTTATCACACCTACATTTCAAAACAAAACTTTCCATGAAGTATAGGCATAATAAATCAAAATAAATCCATACATTGTTCATGATTTTTTTTTAAAGGGTAAATCACTCTGCCCCTTTAATCTGCCATTTCTGGTGGACAGTTTCCCTTAGAAACTTAGGATATGGCAATACAAATAGTAAACTCTATTACAACAAGGACATTCAAATGATATTTATCAAAATATATTTTGGGGCCAGCTAGATGGCACAGTGAGATAGAGCACTGGCCCTGGAATTAGGAGGACCTGAGTTCAAATGTGGCCTCATATTTGATAATTGCCAAGCTGTGTGACCTTGGGCAAGTCACTTAATCCCATTGCCTTGAAAAAAACAAAAAAGTGTATGTATACATATGTATAGATACATATTTTGAAGAATGTTTTTATGTCTGTATTTAAAATTAGTAATATCAGGAAACTCAAATTTCTGGTTACAAATCTAATTTGCAAAAACTAGTGAATTCATTAGTAAACTATTAATTTGAAAAATATGTTAAAATTTAAGTTGTTTATTCTTTTAAGGTTGAGTACAATTAAAACATTTCTTGAGAGCCAGATTGAGCAAAACAGAAAATTCTTCTCTTGCCCTTCAAATAGATTCTGACCTTCCTTATCACTTCCTAATATTAAAGGCAATGTAAGTAAATTGTCTATAATGTTTCTTTTGACATCTTTTTTGAAAAATTGTGTCCTAAATGCTGTTTATGTTGCTGATGCTTTTATTTTTATTAATTTTTAAATAATCTTAAATTCTTCAGATTCTTAGTCATCCAGAAAATAACGCATTTGTTTATCATTCTTCTATATTTTCCAAGTTCCAAATTGACTTCCCAGGGACATCCTTTTGTTAGCATGTATAACTTTTCATAATGACTCATATGTATGTGTGTATGTGAGTATGAATGTTTGTGTACATATGGATGTGCCTGCATCATGTGTATATACAATTATATTTTGAGTTTTACAATTTTTCCCCCATTCTTATATATATACTTTTTCTCCTTTGCTCTTATTAGAGTCTACTTGTATTTACTTGTATACATGTCTTCTCCCTTATAGATTATGTCTCAAGCCTACAGTCTCAGTATTTTTATATTCACCCAGAGTTAGCCAGTTTTTTAAAACTTATTTTATTAAAGATATTATTTGAGTTTTACAATTTTCCCCCCAATCTTACTTCCCTCCCCCCACCCCCCAAGGAAAGCAATCTGTCAGTCTTTACTTTGTTTCCATGTTGTACCTTGATCCAAATTGAGTGTGATGAGAGAGAAATCATATCCTTAAAGAAGAGACAAGAAGTCTTAAGAGGTAGTAACAAGATCAGACAATAAGATATGTTTTTTTCTAAATTAAAGGTAATAGTCCTTGAACTTTGTTTAAACTCCACATCTCCTTATCTGGGTACAGCTGGCACTCTCCTTTGCAGACAGCTCAAAATTGTTCCCGATTGTTGCACTGATGGAAAGAGTGACTCCTTCAAGGTTGATCATCACTCCTATGTTGCTGTTAGGGTGTACAGTGTTTTTCTGGTTCTGCTCATCTCACTCAGCATCAGTTCATGCAAATCCCTCCAGGCTTCCCTGAAATCCCGTCCCTCCTGGTTTCTAATAGAGCAATAGTGTTACATGACATACATATACCACAGTTTGCTAAGCCTTTCCCCAATTGAAGGACATTTACTTGATTTCCAATTCTTTTTTTTTTTTAAGGTTTTTGCAAGGCAAATGGGGTTAAGTGGCTTGCTCAAGGCCACACAGCTAGGTAATTATCAAGTGTGTGAGACCAGATTTGAACTCAGGTACTCCTGACTCCAGGGCCAGTGCTTTATCCACTACACCACCTAGCCGCCTCTCATCCATTCTTTAAAATGAAGTTATTCAGTTTCCAATTTGTTCTGGGTCTATATCTCCTTAGCCCAATATTGCATGACTTTTATTGCATTGTGATCTGAGAAAGATGTATTCACTATTTCTTGCTTTCTGCAGTTGATCATTAGGTTTTTATGTCCTAGTACATGGTCAATTTTTGTATAAGTTCCATGTACTGTAGAGAAAAAGGTATATTCCTTTCTATCCAGTTTTTACCATATATTATTTTCCTTATATTTTCTCATTTGATCCTCACCAACAACTTTTGAAATGGCTCATACCCTTCGACTAGTTTTCAGATAAAGAAATTAAAGCTTAGAAAGGTTAAATTAAAGCTTAGAAAGGCTAAGTTAAGTAGCGTGTGGATACCTGAAACTGATTTCAGAGCCATTGTACTACTCATTTATACATTTGTATTTTGTCTCTTTGTACAGAGGGATAAAATTTAAATTTGAGCTTAAACGTTTTTTCAAATTCTAATTCTAACTACTTCCTAGACTACTGGAATTTGTAGCTATTCAGATTTTGATTTAGTTCTGTTCTCTCTGTTCAAATATATCCTACAGTGGGATTGTTAGTAACAGCAAAGAAATTACTACTGTCTTAAGATATTTCCAAGGTGTGATTTGGACAGTTGCTCAGTTACCAGCTAAGTTAAGTATTACTTAGTTTTTTTACCCTAAGGATTTACTCCAGATATCATCTTGGGGAGAAAGAAAGGGCCTTAGAGATCATCTTGTATAGTTCTGTTATTTTACTGTTGAAGAAAATGAAATTCTGAAAGAACCAATTACAAGTGACAGAACTAGGATTTTTAACCCAAAACTTCTGACTCCTATGTTATTTGTAGAAAAGTGTGCATTTCAGAAATTCTTTTGGTGTCTTTTGTTTTTACATTCTCATTGTATTCCTCCCCTTACTCTAAGTCATCTCTTATTTAAAAAAAAATAAAGGGATGGGGAGTAATAATTCAGCACAATTAACCCACATGGTACAGGGTAAAGGTGCTGACCTTGGAGTCATAAAATTCAAATTTAAATTTTGACCACCTGAATGATACCTATATGTCCTTGGGCAAGTCATTTAGTTTCTCTTGAGTCTCAGCTCCCCCATCTGTAATATAAGTGAGTTAGATTTGACATCTGAAGTCACTGCCAATTCTAAATCCCAAGGACAGCACATGCAGTGTTCTACACCCATAGATCCTCCCCACTCCCCTCTGCAAATAAGGGAGGTATTTTTTTTCATATCTCTTCTTGGAGGCCAAACTTGATAATTATAATTAGTGTTTGATTTCAATTCTTATTGTTTCTTTTCATCAGTGTATATAAAGTTCTTCATTCTCACTATGTAACAAACCTTTTCAATTTCTATGTTCTATTAATATTTCTTTTATGCTACTTTCACATAAATAATTAACATTGATGAAGTCTAATATGAAAATACCTACTCTGTCTTTTCATTGCCGTCAATGATTTTGAGTCTTCTGAGCATGGTATTGCATGATTTCCAGCTTTATAATATAATTGGGAAAATAGGTTTTAGTATCAGGAAACAATTTTGGATTGTTGAAAAAGCTATCCAGCTTACCAAATACAATAAGTTCCTTTTTCCTTCTTCCTGTACAATACTAGTTTCTCATTTATTGCCAGCCTCTGGTGAATGATCAAGATATTTACTGATGCCCATTTAATTAATTCCTCATTTACTTTGGTATGAAGTAACATTTGACTAAGAATCTTGTTAAGAAGTTGCTAGAGGGATATCAAGGAATTGATAGTCAAGATGGATACTATCCACAAACAGTATTCATTCCACTTCACAAGTTGCATTCTTCCTCATCCTTTAAAACCTTTGTTAGATTTTTTTTTCTTCTATGAGACTTCCTGATCTTCTCTTCCCCCCCTCAAAAAAAGTAAAAGTTTGTTTTGAATTTCACCATGTTTAGTTATCTTTTCTTTTAAAAGGACCAGCACCTTGAAAGGAGAGCCCTGCCTTTATTTAAATTTTGTTGTCCCTTTCCCAGTGATTTGTACACAGTCACTTGGTAAAGTATTTATACACTTGAACATATCTTCTCATTTTGGAACATAGTAAGATTTAGTCTATATAAAAAAAATATATAAACCTTTTTAAAAAATACTCTGATAAACTTTTTTGCTTATAATTCAGTTATGGGTTCTAATTCCATTTCTCTATCTTCCCTCCCCCCACTTGACTGTGGGCAAGTTAGTTAAATCAAGAATGAGATTGGATTTTTCTTTCCCTGGCCACCATTTTCTTATACATGTTGTCTCCTACTGGAATTATTAAACTGCTTCAGATTAGACATGGTCCTACCTTTTTACCCATATCCCCAGTACTTAGCACAACACATGGCACATAACTTTAATGCTTTTCCTTCCTCTCCACAGCCCTTGCCAAGTCTTTTTTTCTTTTTTCCATTAAAGATTTTATTTATTTTGAGTTTTACAATTTTTCCCCTAATCTTACTTCCCTCCCCCCACAGAATGCAATTATTCAGTCTTTACATTGTTTCCATTTTATATATTGATCCAAATAGAGTGTGATGAGAGAGAAATCATATCCTTAAGGAAACAAAGTATAAGAGTTAACAAGATCAGACAATAAGATAGCAGGGTTTTTTTTCTAAATTAAAGGAAATAGTCCTTGGACTTCGTTCAAACTCCATGGTTCTTTATCTGGATACAGATGGTATTCTCCATTGCAGACAGCCCCAAATTGTCCCTGATTGTTGCACTGATGAAATGAGTGAGTCCATCAAGGTTGATCATCGCCCCCATATTGCTGTTAGGGTGTTACAGTGTTTTTCTGGTTCTGTTCATCTCACTCAGTATCAGTTCATGCAAATCTCTCCAGGCTTCCCTCAATTCCCATCCCTCCTGGTTTCTAATAGAACAGTAGTGTTCCATGACATACATACACCACAGTTTGCTAAGCCATTCCTCAATTGAAGGACTTGATTTCCAATTCTTTGTCACCACAAACAGGGACATCCCTTGCCAACTCTTAGCATTCTTTTTTCTTCAGTCGTTTGTTTATGCTTCATTCTTAAATCCTCTGAGGTAAAGGGAAAGCCTTAAGAATTATGTTGCCTACATTGTCTTGCTGAGAGAGTATCAGAGGGCATTTTTAGATATTAACTTTGCTTTCACACTTTCTCAAGCAATTGTCAGATATTTATATGTTCATGTTGTTGTCTTCCCAATTGAAGGTAAACTCCTTGATGGTCAGGGAGTAAAGTTTCACTTTTATCTTTGTAACCGAAGTACCTAATGTAATAGGCTATTTTAGTCAAGGATTATTATTGGTTGACATAGGAATAAGATTATTTTTATTTGATTTGACAAAATATGAACTTCTGTAGCATATGGTATAGTGCAGGAGTTAGGGAAGCTTTTTTCTGCCCAGGAACATTTGGATATTTATCATTCCCCTGCTATATATTTGATTAAATGTTTAATTCACACCTTAAAAGCTAGATTTATTGAATTTTGAGTCCTACCTGCAGTTGCTGTGGCAGTACCAGACAAGAAGGCCAGATGTTCTCTGAGTGCTAATTGTGTATTTATTTATATTATAGCTAATCATCTTATGTGGTCTGGGGTTTGTTTTTGTTGTTGCTTTTTTTTTAAGCTTTTTACTCAGATGATTTTGCAGAATCATCAGAGGTGTGAACAATTTTTGTGGTACGAAGTTCTTTAGTGAATCTTCGGTAATGACTAGTATTACTAGAATTGTACCTAGTTCAGGTCCTGATTGCCCCTTGTCTGAATCATTGTAATTGCCTCCTAATTAGTCTCCCTATCTATGTTACCTCCATCACTCTATCTTCCTTCCACACAACTATCATTCTTCCTAAAACAAAGACTGACCATATTAACTGCCTATTTAAGACTTAAATAACTTACTGTTAAACTCTAGGATAAAATACATTTAATTCCCTTTGCAATCTAGCTTCAATCTACCTTTCTAGCCTTCTTTCTTTAAATTGGCCACAAGCAAAAGTCATTTTAAAAATACATATTTATCTTTTTTTGTTTTCCTAAAATTTTAATTTCCAAATTATCTCTGGTTGGGCATCTTATGGTTGGTCAGACTTCATTTCCACCCCAACCCAAACTCACCATATGTTAGTTTCCTGGCCAAATTCATGTCATAACTGTGTTGAAGGTGCCTCCTCCTCTACCACCACCACCACCCCTCCCCACCCCAGTTTTGTACTCAATCTCTGAGACTAAAAAATCAATATTTACTATTCCTTGAATGTATTCACCATTGCTGTGACTTCTTTAGCCAAAATATTCCTCACTGGCTACCATCTTTCTATATGTTTCCTCTTTTTAGCATGTAAATTTTTTGAGGAGAACTACTATGCCTGTTTAATTTGTATCTTTGTCACAATACAGTTCTGATACATAGTAAACTTTTAATAATTTTTTTAAAATTCATTCATACATTATCTATGTACATGTTCTATCTATCAAGTAGAATATAAACTCCTTTGGGGCAAGGGACTATCTTCTGCCTTTGTATTTTTGCTATGTTGTCCATAGTATATGCTTATAAAATACATATTCAGTTGATTTGAACTTTATAGTTAGCTAGATTCTTCCAACTCTTAACATTTATATGACTAGAAGCCATGAAATAACTCATAAAGCTAGCTTCTCTGATATGCATTAATGGGATTAGATAATCCATATTTCTAAAGTGTATATTATAGGATTAGTAATTTTCAATTTATAATTTATTTTTAATGATAATTAATTGTGGAAATATTGATTTCAGATATTAACTTAAAAATTCTAATTTTTCAGGAAGGTGTTTTGTTAAAATTCCTGTGGAAACAAAATATAATTTCATAAGGAGATAATGGGTAAGTTTTATAAAGGTAATAAAGCTTTTTAACTCCTACTGATGGCTCATAATAATTCACATTTTTATGTAGTACTTCAAGCTTTACAAAGCATGAATATGAATATTTTTTCTTTAACAATTTTTCTTTAAAGTAGATGAAATCAAACAGGAAGAGAGTAAGCAGAATAATAGCAGGCAAAAAAAAATACTTAAAAGAGCTAGCACTTGTTTTTCTATAATCCACACAGGTTAGATACACTTTTTATGACTATATTCATCTCTCTCAGATACTATTGGGAAAATATTGACCTTTTTTGGAATTCATTTACTCAAAATTTCTGAAATAATTTGATTAAATATGTAAAAATTCTCATTTTAATTTTGGGGAGTGAGATTAATAAAAGTTCTATTTTTCAGGCATGTATGGGTTTGAACAAGGGCTACTGTTAAAAAGTGAAGTAATTCAGCTGTAGCTAAGCATCTTTTTTAACCTGAGATCTTTAGTATCCTGACATGAACTAATAAGTGTAAGATTTACTCTACATTGTGGAAAGAGCATTTTCATCTTGTGGGGCTCTTATAATTCTGAGGTTCTCTGATTGTGAGTTTTAGGGTTAACCTATAACTTTTAAAAACTTTCTTTCAAAACATTCTTAGTTATAGAAATAAACATTCTATCATAGCGATTGTTTCTAGGATTCATAATTACTGCATAACTGAGCACTTTTCCTTGACAAACTGAAATTTAGATCTTCTATAAACTCAATCTTGAAATAATTTAAATAATAACTAGTAATTTTGTCGTTTTTTTTTTCTTTTAAGAGTTTAGTTCTTAAAACAGATTTTCACAAGTCTGGAGAAATCAAGAGTAATTTAACTATTTTATGTAAAGCATGCATTTGTAATGGTGCAACCATCAGTTTCACATTTGAAATCGAATGTGTCAAAGATTTTGGTTTCCGTTCTTGTTGTTTTACTTTTTTGTCCAAAGTTATGATTTCTTCTATAGGTAATTCCTAATGATAAAATTTTATCAGTGCAGATCACCAAATTTTCTGAGGCATTGAGTGGTTAAGGACTTACCATGTTACACAGCCAATATATGTCTGAGACAGACTTGAACTTTGGTATTCCTCAATTTAAGACTGACTTTCTATCATTCAGTACTGCTGCTTCTTTAGGATTAAATAAGCTTGAATAAATTATGTCTGTGATTTTTTTTTTTGGTAAAACTGTAAGAGTATTGATGTATTCTGTAAGGTCAAAGCGATAGAGTGGAAAAACTTATAGATTTGAAGTCAAAAGACCTTATTGTAGGGGCAGCTAGGTGGCACAGTGGATAGAGCACCGGCCCTGGAATCAGAAGTGCCTGAGTTCAAATCCGCCCTCAGACACTTAAAGCTGTTTGGCCTTGGGCAAGCCACTTAATGCCATTTGCCTTGCAAAAACCTAAAAAAACAAAAACAAAAGACCTTATTGTGACTGGTTTGAACTTCAGTTTCTTCATCTGTAAAATGAGAAGGCAAACTCAATGATCTCTTAAGATTTTTTCTAATTATAAATTTATGATCCTAATATGATAGGAAATTATCTTATAATTTTTCAAGTTCAGGAATTAAATCTCCATAAGCAGTTTGAAAAAAATACCAAATAACAAAATCTTAAATATAAAAAAGTACCCCTGATTTACCTTCTCACATGCTACCCATGGAATTCCAAACTTGGAAAGACTTTAGCAAAAGTAAAATTAATTATAGTTACCCAGTACTGTCTTCTACTTGGGATTAACCAACTGCCTGGTGTTTTTCTGGATGATTCTCAAGTGTTTTTCTAATTTCTATCTATACTGTCCTGAAATAAATGGAAATAATATTGCCTGTGTTTAGAACGTATCATTTTGTGGGGCGGCTAGGTGGTGCATTGGATGGAGCACCAGCCCTGGAGTCAGGAGTACGTGAGTTCAAATCCGATCTCAGACACTTAATAATTACCTAGCTGTGTGGCCCTGAGCAAACCGCTTAACCCTATTGCCTTGCAAAAATAAAAAAAGAAATAGAATATCGTTTTGAAGTTATCATATTGCCAGACCTTACCTTAAAATTGCCTATCAGTTAAACAAGTTTAAGAGTCATAACTACATATGAGCCTTAAAAGCAAATAAGCAAGATTATCGGTATTAATTAATGAGATTTTTTTATTTTTGTGAAACACCCTCCCCAACTTAACATTGTTTATAATGTACTATTTTGTCTTTAAAAATCTAAGTTCGTTTCATTAATTAATTTTGTAAAAAGAGATGACTTAAGCAAAACATTCATTTTTTAAAATGAAAGATATTAATACTCGATTATAAATCTCTAGATATTTTTCTGTGTAAATTTTCTGTAAAATGTTTTAATATTTTCAGACTAATAAATGAAATATGAAATGAATTTCTATTTAATAACATTATAGTTATAAAGATATTTTAATGATGGCTTTATTTTAGATGGAGAAGAGAAAACATACGGTGGGTGTGAAGGCCCAGATGCTATGTATGTGAAATTGATATCTTCTGATGGTCATGAATTTATTGTAAAAAGGGAGCATGCTTTAACATCAGGAACAATAAAAGCCATGTTAAGTGGCCCAGGTATGTATGGAAATTTATTAGCTCTTGATAATTTTTCACTTATACTCTTAAAGAAGTACTTCTCATTTGTTTTGACAGATGGTTTGTGAACATTTAAACTTCAGTATGAATTTTTGTTATTTTTGAGGGTTTAAAAAAGTCTAATATAGGGGCGGCTAGGTGGCAGTGAATAAAGCACCTGCCCTGGAGTCAGGAGTACCTGGGTTCAAATCCAGTCTCAGACACTTAATAATTACCTAGCTGTGTGGCCTTGGGCAAGCCACTTAACCCCATTTGCCTTGCAAAAAAAAAACCCTAAAAAAAAGTCTAATCTAAATTTTTTAAGTTAATGAAAGAAAAGCATTCTATTTATAACTAATCTTCAGTTTAAGACATGCTTACTTTTAAATTAATTCATCTAACATTAATATGTTTGATAGGCAAGGGATCACTTTATGCTTGGTAATAGAACTTATGAGTGGCATCATAACCTAAACAGAATTTTGTATTTGAATCTGAAGGTAATAGAGTCATTGGAGAAGGAAAAAAATGATAAGGTCTGGCTAGTACTTGAAGAAGGTCACTTTGATAGTTTAGGAGAGGATGATGTGAGGAGAAACTTCAGGCTGGGAGCCCAATCATCAAGCTATTGCAGTAGTCCAGGTGTGAGTCAAAGAGAGCCTGTACTGGGGTGAAAGCTGGTGTCATGAGGAAGGGGGAGTATATGAAAGATTGTGGTGAATTAGAATCAGTAGTACTTGGCAACAGATTGGACATAGGAGGTGAGAGATGTTGAATAGAGGATGACACTTCAGTTGCTATCCTGGTGATTGGGAGGATGGTGGTGCCCTTGACAATAATAGGAGTATTAGGAAAGGAGAACTTGAAGGAAATGATGAGTTCAGTTTTGGAAATTTAGATTATAGTATATCTCAAACTGATGATAGCAGCCCAGGAATCAGTGCCTCCAACATCATCCTGGGAAGTAATCTCTGTAGGGATATATCCTAGCAGTTGATTCTAAAGTATTATAACTCCAGAAAAGAAAATTCTTATTTTTTTCAGTGAAAATGACATTGAAGAAGAGATGTTAATGTCTGCTTTGCAACTTTATCCTATGGACCATGGAACTTTTTTTTTTTAATTTATTTAAGGCAATGGAGTTTGGGTGACTTGCCCATGGTCACACAGCCAAGCAATTACTAAGTGTTGGATCGGGATTTGAACTCAGATCCTCCTGACTCCAGGGCCAGTACTCTATCCACTGTGCCACCTAGTTGTCCTCACCATGGAACTTTTCTGACTTGCATCTGAAACCTCCCGTTTATGTCTGTTACATCAGTTCCTTGAGACCAGGAACTATCTTACTTTTCTGTCTATATCCCACATAATAAGTATTTATTAAATTCTATATTCACTTATTCTGCAGGATATAGAATTTGAGATGTTTACTTGGATATGAGGATAGAGGTCAGAAAAAAGGTTAGGGCTGGATAAGTAGAAAATCTTAGACCATCAGTCTAGAGATTTAGTAGAATCCATGGAAACTAATTTCATCAATCGAAGAAGAGATCTCAAGACAGCTATGAGCTCACCTATGGTGAGCATTTAGGACCAAGAAACTGACAAGAGGTGGTCAGAAGAAAGAGAACCAGGAGAGAGAATAGTATTGGTAAAATTTACAACTCTGAACACAGACCTGAGTGATGAGAAATGGTAGTACCCATGATAGAAATAGGGAAGTTATGCAAAAAGGTGGATGTAGAAGGCAACTGATAAGTTGTTTTGGATATATTGAGTTTGAAATGCCTATGGGGCTCTAAAGTAGATGTGTGGTAATTCAAGAAGTTGATGACAGACTGGAGCTCAGGAGAAAAATGAGGGGTGAATATATAGACTGGGAATCATCTTTAGAGAGATGATAGTTGGAAACATAGGATATGAAATAAATCAAAGAGAAGAGCTCCTTGTAAAGGCAGCTAAGTGGTATAGTGGATAGATACAACATTGAACTTGAAGTCAAGAAGATCTGAGTTCAAATTCAACTTAAGGTGCTTAAAGTACACTTGGTTGAGAAATGGACTGTCAGATACAAGGAACAACAAGGAGAACAGTTGACCTTGGGTCAGTCACTTAACCTCTGTTTACCTAGTTTCCTCATCTATGAAGTGAGGATAATAAAAATAGCTACCTCAGAAGGATTATGAGATCAATGAGAAAATATATGTAATCTACCAAGACTGTCCCATATAAGAATGTGGTATTGAGCTACAGGATGTCATCATCAAGAACTTATTTTGTGCCAGTTATTATGCTAAGTATCTCACACTACCTTTAATCCCATTTGGATACAAAATTATGAAATAGTACTTCCTGACTGATTCTACTACAGGTTTGTTATATAATTCCCAAAGCCCCCACAGTACAAGTCATCTCTATGATTGATTCACTATACCACTTAACACAGCGACTATTTCAAACTGTCTTCAAACCTCTCATGACAACCCTTCTTCCCCTCTTCTTTCAGGTGATAATCTTGCCTCACACTTTACCCAAAAAAGTGAGGCCATTCACCAAAGAGTTTGTTCTCTCTTTTCCCCTCCTCCTTATCTCATATCACTGAGAACCCATTTGACACAAAAAAGACACCTTTCCTCTGCCAGAGCAAATTCCTCTACAATGTATTCTTGATACTATTCCATCTATTTCATTGCCAGAAGATTGCCTCTGTTATCATACCCACTCTCACTAATCTTCAGTCTCTCATTATTTACTGTTGTCTTTTCTGCTCTTGTAGACATTTCAGTCAACCATTTATTAAAGCATTTACTACATGCCAGTCTCTGCCTGAGTACTGGGGATACAAAGAAAAATCAAAAACAATCCTTGCCTCTCAAGAAATTCATGTTCTAATGAGAAATATCTTCCATATCCTTTTTTTTTTTTTTGAAAAGCCAGCTGTAATTGCTACCTCAATTTCCTCTCATCAGTTTTGTTTCTAGTCTTACTCATCTGAACCTGGTTTCTCTGAAGTTAATAATCTCTTTATTGCAAAATTTAATGACCTTTTGGGCAGCTAGGTGGCACAGTGGACAGAGCACTGGTCCTGGAGTCTGGAGTACCTGAGTTCAAATCCAGCCTTAGACACTTAATAATTACTTAGCTGGGTGCAGCTAGGGTGTCGCAATGGATAGAACACCGGCCCTGGAGTCAGGAGTACCTGGGTTCAAATCCGACCTCAGATACTTAATAATTACCTATCTGTGTGGCCTTGGGCAAACCACTTTAACCCCATTGCCTTGAAAAATCTAAAAAACAAACAAACAAACAAATAAATAAATAGAAATAATGAAAATAATAATAATAATAATTACCTAGCTGTGTGGCCTTGGGCAAGCCACTGAACCCCATTGCCTTACAAAAAAAAATTTTAAAAAAAATTAAATGACCTTTCTTTAGTGTTCTTCCTTTTTGACTTCTCTGTGGTCTTTAACACCTTGTTCACCCTTTTCTCCCTTTCATTCTCTTTTCTCTAGGTATTTTTGATATTACTTTCCCGGTTCTTTCCTTTCCTAGATCCCCTCCTTCATGGTTTCCTTTGTTGGATCTTCATCCTAGTCCCTCGTATCTGTGGGTATCCTCCCTCTAGATCTATGACTTTGAACTGGACCAACATATACTAAAGTGATTAAATTAAATTTATGATCATAATGCTAAATTTCATACTTCAAGGATTTAAATAGTGTATTAGATGCTGGCCTTAAAAGTTGCATTCTGTTTCAGATATTTACACCTATGACCTTAAGCAAATGACTTAACTTCTCTCAGTCTGTTTTCTCCTCTATAAAATGGAGATAATAGTAACACTTACTTTCTAGGGTGGCTGTAAGAACCAAATAAGGTAATATCCATGTAACATACAAATCTTTTGTTGTTGTTCAGTCATGTCCAGTTCTTCATGAACCCTTTTTGGGGTTTTCTTGTCAGACTAGAGTGGTTTGCCATGTCCTTCTCCAGGTCATTTTATAGACAAAAAAAACTGAGGCAAACAGGGTTAAGTGACTTACTCTAGTGTCTGAGGTCAGATTTGATCTCAAGATGAGTCTTCCTGATTCCAGTCTTGGCATTCTATCCACTGTCCTTAAAACATCACCTAAATGGTGATATGTTTATACATAAATCTGATTTTATAGCAAGTACCTTTATCAGAGACTGACTTAATTATGGTAAAAGAAGGATGTACCCACTCTGGAGTCAGAATATCCTTACTCAACTCCTTAAGTCAGAGGAAAGGATAATTTTTCTTCTGGAATTGTGCTCTTGATTTTGTAAAGTTATCTATACCTATTTTCTCCAAACCTCTAGACTTTAGTTTGTACCTCTTTGTAAAATCTTGACATTTGTAACCATATCTCTTCTCTTGGGGGTAAGTTAAGTCAAGGCTAAGAATTTTAAGGAAATGTTTTTTAATGAGTTAACCAAAAGTTTACTTCAACACTTGAAGGGTCTATGATTTTACTGGTGTGGAGAATTCTTTCACTAATAGATCTCATTAATTGGTCTTTGTTAGTTACTATGACCAAAAAATTCACCTTATCAATCTATTGATGAGCCTTTCTGAACTTAGCTAAGGCAGTTCTTCAGAAAGCAAACATCTGTTACCAGACCAATAAGGAGTTGACCACAACTAACATTGAATTTCGGTATACATCTTGCAGAGCCGAATACCATATTGTTTGCTGAACCCACATCATCCATCAAGTTGAGCAATGACTACAGTAGAGAGATAGTAGCATGTTTTCAAAGGTGCAAATGTCTCCAATAATTTCTCTAAAAAGATTTATATCCCTCCAATAATGAGTATAGATTGGTTTATATTGTAATCTTGAAAATGCCTGTGAAGTAAAACTAAAGTGTCTTAATCTAGAAAAGAGAAGGTTAATGGGTGATTCTGAAGTGGACTTTGTTTTTATTAAAAAGTACATTGATCTGGGGCATCTAGGTGGTGCAGTGAATAGAGCACCAGCCCTGGAGTCAGGAAGACCGGAGTTCAAATCCAATCACAGATACTTAATAATTACCTGTGTGACCTTGGTCAAGTCACTTAACCCTATTGCCTTGCAAAAAAAACCCTAAAAAAAGTACTTGAGCAAAAGGTTTATGAATGTAGTTTTAGAATTTCATTCCCTAAAAGAGCTTTAAAGTTTCTTTTACACCCAGATACCTGCCAACCAGTTCATAAGAATAGAATTATAATTATGATGCTGGAAAGAGTCTTCAAGACTAGCCTCGTAGTTCTTAAGAGGAGGCTAAAGCCCAAAGAAGTTAAATTCCTGCTCAGGATCACCAGCCTAGCATAAAGAGGCACAGCCTGGATTTTACTCCAGGCCTTCTGTCTTCCAAATCTAGTATTCTTTCCACTATACTTCCTTGTACAACCATCCCATTCTGTCATACAGACATGGTGGAATATTATCTTTGAGGTCTTGATTACTTTAGCTTGATGTTGACTAACTCTAAGTCTTAACTATCTTTTTTTTTGCAGGTCAGTTTGCTGAAAATGAAACCAATGAGGTTAATTTTAGAGAAATTCCATCACATGTGCTATCAAAAGTATGCATGTATTTTACCTACAAGGTTCGCTACACTAACAGCTCTACAGAGATTCCTGAATTCCCAATTGCACCTGAAATTGCACTGGAATTGCTGATGGCTGCGAACTTCCTAGATTGTTAAATAAAATAAATTATAATAAACTGTTAAATTTTTCAGTATTTAATACCTGTAGTTCAGTTAGTAACTTTTTTCATATAGCATGTTGTGTGGTGGGGAGGTGGTGGTTGCGAACTGTAAAGTTCATTGCAAAGCAGATACTTTCAGGCCTTTCTTTTGCATAGAAATCAGTTGAAATTTGTTTTGCGACTTAAATAAAATAAGGATATTTCCACTAAATGAGAAATAAACAAATATGCCAGTTAGTAGATGGCTATGCCTTATCCTTTAGATGTGGTTTTAAATATTAGAACAGTGATTATAATGAGTACTGAAATTTAGGCAAATACTACAGGTTTATACTGGCTAAGTATTTTTAGGGCTTTGGTTTTTATTTTTGGACAGAAAGGGTTAACTTGAACCTACCATATCATAGCAGTCTAGCTTTATTAGTTATGCAACTATTTTGCATTGTCAACTTCTGTTTATAAATATGGCTTGGCCAAAACATTAATTTTCTAATAACTCTTGAATACATAAGAATTGATCTTATGTGTCTTTTGATAAATTGCAGTCGTGTTAGCATATCAAAATGTATCTGCATATCTGTTTTTGTCATACTACTTAAGTGGTATTTTTCTTTTAAAATAATTATGGAAGATTGTTAGGTATAGCTTTTCCAGTAGTGAATTTTTAAGAACTTTAGCCAAGTTGTCAATAAATAATCACAGTCCTAGATAGCTATGGCTCTGAAAACTTAGGGATAGTCATACAATATCCTTTTTGAACAATCCAAAGTACTGTACTTAATCATCTAGCTAAGAAAGCTTCCTTTGCAATTTACTTTTCACCTCTTACATTATAAAAGCATTACTTAATTGTATTAAAATAAGATCATGGCAAATTGTATCTATCCATACTCCCACTTACTCCCCCCCCCAAAAAAACAACTAGAATTGAACAAAAAAAATCAATCAAAATAATCTTTATGGGATTTAATATGTGGAATTCATGGTGAGAGCCTGGCATAAAGCGCCTTAATGGTTTGTGGGTTCAGGTTTATTGATGATTGAATCATGTCTTTGTATGTAGTGTATAAAAGAGTTTTGCTGATATTAAGGAACAAAGCCTATGCATAATGGATAATACCCTTTGATGACTTCACCAGTATAAGGCTTTTACTTAATAAAAATAAATATTTGACCTTTAGGATTAAAAAGGACAAATAAAGACTTCAGTCAGGGTATCTCTTTCCTAGGTATAGAGTCAAGAACATGAAGATTGAGTTTCAGCTTCCTACTTTTCAAATAGCAGAGAATTAATTATACAATGTAAATTTAAATACTGGTGACTAGATTCTTTAGTTCACCAATTGGCAAGAAAAAAATTATTCTAATTAATCATTTTGCTTGATTGAAAAAGTTATTGCATCTTTTAGTAATTCATTAAAAACAAACTGGTTTATATACACAGTACTGAAGTATTTACTAGTGTTTGCTTATCAAGTGCAGGGATTTTTAATGCTAGATGGTGACAAAAATACCAATTATGTACAGATATGATCTTATAGGTCAAGATGGTAGCAGAAACTACATTTCTAATGGGCTCTGTCCTAGTAGGTTATCTTTTTAACTCATGGCTACATTTGATCACATCATAAAATACTAAAATTGATGTCCACAGTTTAGTATGGCTAGAATTCAGAGGAGAGGTTATGTATTTCAGAATTGGTACTGCATGATAAGTGAGATAATATTTACTAAATAATATGAGCTATTTTGTATTACATATATAGTCTGACCCTATTTTAAAAAAAACAATAAATTCCCAATTCATGGTTTTTATTCTTACATTAGGCATTTTCAGTCATCATATTCTTGTATACCCAGAATGATTAGATATTACTTATCTGGTTTAATTTAAGATAGTTTAATAGTGTATATCATATTTAAATCTATAATTTCTTATGAAGTTGGTATTAGCTTATTTTTGAAATTTCAGTTAAAAATCCTACTCTAGTCTTTTCCTGCCTTGTTGCATTTGCAGCACATAAGATTCTGTTACAATTAAAATCCTTACAGCAACATCTACTTGTTTCATGTTCCCAGAATAACTAAATAACTTAAGTTTTAATTTGTGAGTTTGGATGTATTCTCTTGTGCAAAAAAAATCAGTGAATGAGTGGGCAGAATCTCAATACCAATACTGTTGAAAAATAGAATTTATAAGCATTTAAGTTCAGTTCAAAAGACAGCTTAGTGGATAGAGAGCTGATGAACCTAGGAAGACTTGTGTTTAAGACTCACTTTGCTTACATGATAGCTGTGTGACCTGGGACAGGTTCACTCTAAGACTAAGATGCAGAGAAAGTGCCAACCTTCACTGATAGGGGGGAATTTCCTTACCTGGAAGTTCCCTACCCACAAAATCAGGTCCAGTCCTTATTGTTTATCCCTTGAACAGCTCCTGATAGTAGATAAACTGATTTTCCTTAAGAGTGTATGCATTTTGTGCTGTTATGTTTTAACTTTATGATCCTATTAAAACAGTCATTACATTTTTTTAAATCAGTCAGCTGATTTCAGAAATTTCTATCTAGAAAGATGTAGGAAATGCTAGAAACCATACAATCTAAGTTAACAGGCACAGATTGTTTCATTTATACCTATACACCTATATACTATGATGCTGTTGTCCATATCCAATTTTGAAGTTGGAATTGAAAATTATCATGCTTGATAATATTTAGAGGGCAGTTGATCATGGAATTTTATTTGACATGTATAAATATAGTTTATTTTTAGACCACACAACTTTGTAACTTGTTATGACTAAACCAATTTATAGAGAACATAATGGTTTGTTAATTTGAACAAATAAAGATTTGGCTCATTTGAGAGGTCAAATGATATGATG
The DNA here is from genome assembly GCF_037893015.1 of Macrotis lagotis. NCBI lineage: Eukaryota > Metazoa > Chordata > Mammalia > Peramelemorphia > Peramelidae > Macrotis > Macrotis lagotis. The sequence goes on from NC_133666.1 coordinate 403,183,738, forward strand.
AAAAGAGCACTGAAATTTAAGTCATTTGTTTCTTGACTTGGGTAGTGGTTTCTGGTGATGTATCAAGGTTACTATGCCCCGTGTAATTTTACATTCTCAATGTGGTAATGCCCCCTTCCCCATAACCTATGCTCCTCATACCTTTATTTCTTCAGTAAACAAGCCATTAGGTTCAATATATGTATATGTCATGCTCTATGTATGTAAATCCAAATTTGTAGTAGTGTAATTCTTTTTATTTTGAACACTTGAAAGTGGCATAGAGTGGACCTTATTAGTGAAGTTTCATATAATATACCTTTGTTGCAGCATCTTCATAATTAAACATTAAGTTTAGTCCTTGCTAGATATATTAAAGTATAAAGTCCTTAGAATGATTTTGCTTATTGTGTTCCAGTTTCAACTCCATGTGTAACAGTTAACTTCATCCTGTTATCATTAGTCACTGCACTGTAAAGGAATACTATTTGCGTGCTCTGTCACACCATTATTTTTTGTGTCTGCTCAGTTTTAAACTAATTTTTTCTTTTCAATTTAGCAGCTAAATTGCTTTTGTAACAAACTGGACATCTTCATTCCCCTCCCGCCTTGTGTGTGCCTCTAATTGAAAGCAAAAAGATAAGTGTACACTTTTAGAACCTAAATCCTGACTTTGACCTCCTACTGCCTATTTCTCCCTCCCCTTAACCACCCCTCTTCTTAATTGGGAAATATTAAAATGTGCTTAGAAATAGAACCATCCAAGTTATACTACTATAACCATAATGTTTATAAGGATTTTCTTTGGTCAGGACAAATAAACCCACAAGTACCTCTGAATTAGTATTTTTTTCCTCCTTAAAAGCTTCCTATTTGATGACAACCCATACTAATCTGTGAACTTGTGTTACACTTGACTTGAACATTTTGGATGCTGGGGACCTCTCTACGACAGGGTGTTAATTCTAAATTATGATTTTTAATTATTTAAAGAAACTTGTATGGATGATCTGGTTAAGATAGCCAAGAGAAAATTCTAGTGCAGGTAACTTTTTATTCAATAAAGATCTTTTAAAACCTTACAGTTTTAATCAGAGTCTACTTGTACATCTTGAAATAAATGTGTAGATTCAGTGTGACAAATTTTGGGTTCCCAATATATGTAACTTTAAATACAAATGCCCCTAAAAAGCTTAGTGTTAAGTACATACTAACATAACTGCCAAGCAAGGTATGTATAGCATGATAAATATCAGAAAAGATTAGAGAATTGATTCTCTCAGTTAATTGGCATCAACCAATTGTATTATCAAGGTTGTAATTTTACTAGCTTATTAACTATATAGACTAGTCATTTACTAGTTGTGTGACCCTGGAACAGTCACTTACCTTCTATTTACTTTAATTCACTGGAGAAGAAATGGCAAACCTCTCCATTATCTTTGCCAAAAAAACTGTATGATCCAGTGGGGTTACAGAGTTGGATGCTACTAAATGCCTGAACAACAACAGCATAAAATGCTGTTTGAGGTGAGGCCAAATATTTTAAATTTGACTTGAAAAGCTGGAGGAAATTTTACATTTTTTTTCTTAATGCCATCTATTTTAAGAGTAATTTAAATAAAACATTAATGAAATGAAATTTTGCAATTTTTTTACAGAAATTTGTTGAAAAATTTTGAGGATTTGTTTTCTTTCTTAGAGCAGTCTTTTAAAGTAAACCAATATTTTCCTGCATTTTCTTGCTGACAAACTATAGGAGAAAATTTACCCAAGATTATTGAAGTAGTAGGTAGCAAATAAGAGGTTGGAAATGTAAAGATTTTTTGCTTACTTTCTGTTTTAGTCCAGACCTGTAGTTTCAGTGGTATAAAAAAATTCTAAGTGAGGAAACTCCTACTGATGCAGATCACATTTTTAAGAAACAACTCAAAAAACATTTATTAGGGCTTTTTTAAAGAAATTTTTATTTTCTGTTCCAAATGCTCTTCTTCCTTCAAACAAGCAATATAATATTCATTATACATAGGTACAAAACCTATTCCCATATTAGCCATGTTTCCCACCTAAAAAAAAGGTGAAAAATAATATGCTTCGATCTGTACCAAGAATTCATCAGGTTTTTTTTTTTTTGTAGGTGGATAACTTTTCATCATGAGCCCTTTTGAATTATTGATTAGAGTTACTAAGCTTTTTTTTAGGTTTCTATTTTTTTCCTTTGGAAAATTTATTTTTTCCCAGTTGCATGCAAAAATTTCTTAAACATTTTTAAAGAAAAATTTTGAGTTGCAAATTCTCTCCCTCCTTAGATCACAATTTCTAAATTAAGTTTTAGCTTCTTGGTGCTCTGAGAGAATACATGATTTGCTCAGGGCCACACAGTCCAATACATGTTAGAGGTGATCATGTTTTATTGACTGAGATCTTTAAAACAAAACAAACAAAACACTGCACTTCTAATTGGGAATCACCAGATCTTCTAAATGTAATCACATTAAAATCAAGTATTTTTTAAGAACTTGTCTGGGTATCAACAGTGTTAGGTGCTAAAGTTACAAATACGATGAATGAAACTCAAATCTGCTATCCATTTTTGCACCTCCTCTTTGGGGATTCCCTTTAGAATCATTGGCATATCCTCAAGAATGGGAAGGGAGTTTTCTTTTCCTTTTTTCCCCTACCTAGATAATGAGATGATTGATATTTTAATATTTTATTGTTCTAAATTTGTTAGCTTTAATTATGAAATCACTTGTACTTACAGCTAAATTTTTAAAAGACAGCTTATCAGTCCTCACTGTTCCCTTCCATTGGTTTTGTACATTGAATCTTGTTTAATATATGTGGCTTCATTTTATATGGTCATGACATGATGTATGTGTATACCTATATGATTCTGTTTTCATTTGTAATTGTGTTCCCATATATCTTTATTTGCTGTTTTTATTACATTATAACATTCCATTTGAGCCATTCCCAATTTTGGAGCATTTAATTTCTTTTTTTTTCCCACAGAAATACTATTCTCTTTTAACAGATACTACTTAACTTTTAACAGCATTTTTAGAAGTATTTCTGATAGGTGCTAAGATTTTTTTTGTTACTTAGATATTTGTTCTAATAACTTTAAGCCAAAAGCTTTAAAAATCTATAGTCAGTAACCATGCCAAAATCATTCAAGCAGATTTGTAAAATGTAATGATTCAGACATTTCATATGGGCCTGTCAAGTTTCAATCATATTCAGTAAGTTCCAATCTTAAGCATTCCAGGGGATTCTTTCTTATCCATAATGATCTCAAAGGCCTGATATGGAACTGGTGCATATATTCGTAGTACTAGAAATACTAGAAAGATAGAATTGAATTTAACTCCCCTGCAGCTGTGAGTTTAATTTGTGCTATTCAATTATACCCCCATGGCAACAAGATTATGTTTTCATTCTTCCCTAATTGACCCCCCCCAGTCTCACTTCCCACAAAAGCTTTTCAAAACCTCTTCTCTCATCAAGGCTCCTTTACCTTACCTTCTTTCCTGACTTGTTCCCCCCTTCCCCCATCTGAGGAGCTTACTTCTTTCTGGGAAAACTTGAAGACATTGGACCTGATCTCCCTTCATCTCAGAATTTGACATAATCCCTCAGCACCCAGTCCTTTCCCCCTAGACTTTGACATTGGCCTTTCTCTTTACTGAGGACAACCTCTCTCAGTAGGTATCCTTAATTCTATCCACTCCCATGTTTTCAATCATCTCTCCAGTCTTCATTCCATATTCATTCCTTTCCTAATGACTTTAAACCTGTACAAGCCTCCTCAATCCTTTAAAAAAAAATAAACCTTTACTCTCACCTCAACCTATCATGCTATATTTCTTCTCTCAGCCCAACTCCAAGAAAAATATTACCTATACTGATTTCCTCAAACCTTTGGAATCTGGCTGCATCACTTGACTAAATTTATTCTCTTCAAAGTTGTCAGTACTCTTTAAATACATACATTTGTACACATATACGTATATATTACTCACATTTTAAAAAAATTTAACATTCAGTTTTTAAAATTTTGAGTTCCAAATTCTCTTCCTACCACTCCCACTCATCTCTTAAAATATGCAAGACCAAAGACTTATTACCTTTAATTTGGGGGGGAGGGGAAACCATTATCTTACTATATAATTCTGCTATCTCTTATACTTTATTTTTCTTAAGGATACGATTTCTCTCTTAACACATTCAACTTAGATGAGTGTATACCATGGAAACATTGTGAAGACTAGCAGACCGCCTTCTGTGTGTGGGGGGGTTGTAAAACTCAAATTAAAAATAATTAAAAAGAAGGCATACAACATTGATTTTACATATGAAGTTATGCTAAACATTTCCATATTAACCACATGTTGCAACAGAAAACACATGCATTCACTCAAAGGACTTTGATGACAAGGACTTTTATTAAAATGATAGTTTCTGAGCACTAGGTGCCATGGTAATCACTAAAAACCATCAAGAACAGGCCATAACAAACAGCTCAATTTCTTCCTTGACAAGGTAACTAACTAGATTGGTAAATCCAAATTTATAAAAAAAATATATAAAGTTTGATTGACAATATTCCTAGATTTTAGCAAAACAATTGACAAAGTAGCTCATGCAATTATTTTGGTAGAAAAGATGGAGAGATGAGGTCTAGAGGACAGTACAGTTCAGAATAGCTTGAAAGATTGAACCCACAGAATAGTTAAGTCATTATCAATTTAAAGTTAGCCTGGGGAGTACCCTAGTAATTATGCCTTGGCTCAGGATTATTTAACATTGTTGTTAATTACTTGAATGAAGCCATAGAAAGCATGCTTGTTAATTCTTCCAGTAATAGCAAGCTAATTGGGATAAGTCACATGTTAAATTCCAGAAATATAGCAACAGTCTAGAACAGTTTGGACTCAATATGAAATTTTGTAGTGGTGAATGTAAATTCCACATTAGGGTTCAATAAATCAATTGCAAAATTATAAGATAGGGGGGTCTTAGTTATACAAAAATTTCTGTGGGGAAAAAAATCAGTTTTAGTGGATTGCAAGCCGTGTAAAACAATCTTAGGCCAGGGTGGAGAAAGCTGTGGGTGGGAATTGAAGGTCAAGGAGAAAGAATATCTAACATTAGATATGAAAGTCATCAGACTAGTGCTACCTTTGGTGGAAATGAAAGGGGACGACACAAAGAGGATATTCAATCACCAGTGTGCCTGGCTATGTTTGACCTTCCAGGTAATTTCTTGAGATAAGACTTTATTATTAGCAAGGTCACTTCTCTCTTTGGCCATAGGCCAAACCCAGGGGCAAGCAGTAAATACAACCTGGGCTAAACTAAGAAGAGCTGTTGATCCAGGAAAGAAATGGTTCTTGGGTTTTGGGGGGTTTTTGGCCTCCTGGTCTGGTCTGTCAGGGATATGTGGGCTCCTAGATCACATTAGTTGCTTTAAAGTATTTGATTTTTAATCTTAGTGTTTCCATTAAAGAACTGTAGGCTGTTCTATGTTTTTCTGAGTAAACTCTCCATTATAACGGATGGAATAATTTCTTCCCCTTATTCTAGGACAGTACAAGTCAAATGTTTGAATGAAGTATAATCACACTAACCTAATCTAGCAGGATGAATATTGACGCCCATAAAGGGGCAAAACCAGGGGAGAGAAAGGTAGCCAGATTTCTGAGAACTAGAGGGGAGTTGGCATTATCCTCAGAATGCTTTCTAGTTTTGAGTTCGCAGCATATAACTGTTGGGAATGATCTTTTAGTATTTGCCACTAGTTGGTCAATTAAATAAGGAAAAGTCTCCAAATACCAGAGCAAGTCCAGAAGAAGACCGGGATAGTCCAGGAGAATGGACTAGATAACCTCCATCTAAGAAACAGTTGAAAGAATTAGAGTTACTTTAACCTAGAGAAGAGAAGGGTTGGAAGAGACCTAATAGCAAGCTTCAAGTATTTGAAGGTCTATGTTGTGGAAGAATCAGATTTAATGTGCTTGATTCCCCTGAAAAGATAACTAGAAGCAATGAGAAACTGAAAAGCCTGAGGTATCAATACTTGGGAATATTGTGAAAGGGATTCTTTGCTAGACTTCGGTTCTAGTATTATAGAGATACAAAACGACATTCCAAGAGTTGAGTCACTTTAAGTTTTTGCAAGGCAATGAGGTTAAGTGGTTTGCCCAAGGCCACGCAGCTAGGTAATTATCAAGTGTCTGAGACTGGATTTGAACCCAGGTACTCCTGACTCTAGGGCCGGTGCTCTATCCACTTTACCACCTAGCTGCCCCCAGTTCTGAGTCACTTTAAAAGATCGTTATTGGGGAAAGCTGTACACAGATAGCATTTGAACTTTAATTTCAAGGATACATGGGAATTTCACTGGTCCCTGGAGTCAGGAGTACCTGGGTTCAAATCCAGTCTCAGACACTTGATAATTACCTAGCTTGGGCAAACCACTTAACTCCATTTGCCTTGCAAAAACCTAAAAAAAAAAAAACTTAAAAAATAAAGGGAAAGAAAAAGGATCATTAGTGGGGCAACTAGGTGGCACCTAGTGGATAGTGCACTGCCCTGGAGTCAGGAGTACCTGAGTTAATAAAGTCTGACCTCAGACACTTAATTGCTGTGTGACCTTGGGCAAGTCACTTAACTCCATTGCCTTAAATACATTTTTTTCCTTTAAAGATTTTGAGTTTTACAATTTTTCCCCTAATCTTACTTCCCTTCCCCCCACCTCCCACAGAAGGCAATTTGTCAGTCTTTACATTGTTTCCACGTTATATATTGATTCAAATTGAGTGATGAGAGAAATCATATCCTTAAGGGAAAAAAACAAAGTATAAGAGATAACAAGATCAGGCAATAGGATATCAGTTTTTTTCCCTGAATTAAAGGAAATAGTCCTTGGTCTTTATTCAAACTCCATCGTTCTTTCTCTGGATACAGATGGTATTCTCCATTGCAGACAGCCCCAAACTTGTCCCTGATTGATGCACTGATGGAATGAGCAAGTCCATCAAGGTTGATCATCACCCCCCCCCCCCCTTGTTGCTGTTAGGCTGTACAATGTTTTTCTGGTTCTGCTCATCTCACTCAGCATCAGTTCATGCAAATCCCTCCAGGCTTCCCTAAGTTCCCATCCCCCCCCTGGTTTCTAATAGAACAGTAGTGTTCCATGATATACATATACCATAGTGTGCTAAGCCATTCCTCAATTGAAGGGCATTTCCTTGATTTCCAATTCTTTGCCACCACAAACAGGGCTGCTATGAATATTTTTGTACAAGTGATGTTTTTATTTTAGCCTTTTTTATCATCTCTTCTCAGTATATTGCCCAGTAGTGGTATTGCTGGATCAAAGGGTATGCACACTTAAATAAATTTTTTAAATTGTTCTTAAAAGATCATTAACATTGGGGAAAGCTGTACACAGATAGCATTTGAACTTTAATTTCAAGGATACATGGGAATTTCACAAGGCAAAGAGGGCAACTAAAAGGCACAGTGGGTAGAGGGTTGACTTGAAGGCAGGAGGACTTGAATTCTAATCCAGCCTCAGACACTTAACTAGCTGTGTGATCATGGGCAAATCACTAAACCCTAATTGCCTGGCATCCAGAGCTATATCCAGTTATCCTGATTCATATCTGGTCACCAGACTTGATAGCTCCAGTGGAGAAATTGATTTGATTGTCATGGCATCACCTTGATATCCTGGTCTTCTTGGAATGTCTACTGTATACATAGCACTATGTGAGGAACAAGGAAAATATGTCATTCAGACAAGACCTACAGATAATCAAGCAGCTAAAATGTACAATATTATACAATAATAATGAACTCTTCAAGACTATTTCAATCGCTAGATCTGATTGCCTTTTCTCACACCTTATTCCATTTGACCTTTTGATAATATCTGACTCACCTCTTCCTGGAGATTTTCCCCTTACCTTGACTTTCATAATACTGCTCTCTTCTGATTTTCTTCCTACCTGTTGGATTGAACTCTTTCAATCCAACTTCCTTGCTATGTCATCATCCACATTCCACCTTTTTTATTTAGGTTTTTTTTTGCAAGGCAAACAGGGTTAAGTGGCTTGCCTAAGGCCACACAGCTAGGTAATTATTAAGTGTCTGAGACCAGATTTGAACCCAGGTACTCCTGACTCCAGGGCTGGTGCTTTATCCACTACACCACCTAGCCACCCCACATTCTACCTTTTTTAAAAAAATTATTTTTTACAATTATATGTAGCAGTAGTTTTCAACAATCAATTTTTTAAATATTTTCTCCCTTCCCTGATAGAAATCAATACAATATAGGCTCTATATTTGTAACCATACTAAATATAAATCTGTATTAAGCTTGTGAAAGAAGAATCACATCCAAATAGAAGAAAAAAATGAGAAAAAAAACAATTCATAAAACAACTTTTTAAAAAAATTTAAGATAGTAAACTTTCCTTCTCTGGATTTGGATAGTCTTTTAGTATTGTCTTTGAATATTGTACTGCAGAAATGATGAAGTCCATCACCCCATGTTGCTGTTAAGTATGTATAATGTTCTTCTGGTTCTACTCACTTCAACATTCTACCTTCCTAACATAGGTTTCTTTCAGAGGCCTTGTTTTTTCTTGAAATGACCCATTTGATCATCTCATATCAAAAACTAGGGATGTGGTTGACTCCTAGGTCTATATATCTAGCCTTAACTATTCTCTTCATCTTACATCCTGGATCACCAAACTGACTATTAGATATCTCTAACAAGACAAACAATCAGTATCTCAAATTCAACTACAGTTTCTCCATTTTTGTATGAGATGAGGGTTCTTGGCCTTGATGTCATCAGTGGTGGTTCTTCAGTTTACCTTTCTATCCAATCACTTGCCAAGTCTTTTGAAATCTTTTACCACAAACATCATTCAAACCCATTCTTTTCTCCACTTGGCCAATTGTCCTTGTTCAGATCCCCATCACCTCTTTGCTAAGACTTGTAATAGTCTCCCAATACATTTTTCTCTTCCAGTCCCTCTTCAGTATCTCCTCTATAATCTATCCTCCACAAAACTCTAAAACATAAGTTCAAGTTCATTCCACTGCTCTAGAACTTTCAATGGCTCCATATTATATTTGTGATAAAATACCAAACTTTAACCTGCCAATTAAGCTGTTCTCCAAGATGAATCCAGTCTATCCAGTTATTCATTATCTCCTTGATATCCAATATGCCCACAACAGAACTAATTATCTTTCTTTTCTTGTCATTCCCTAAATTTCCCTAACTCTATTGAAGATTCCCTGACAAACAGCTATTTCAGGCTTTGGTTTTTATTACTGGTATCTTTCTTGGATTTTTGTATTCTGAATGTCTCCACTGCTGTTTTTCTTCCTTTGTTGTAGCTACTATTCATATCAATATCTGTAGTCCCCAAACTTTTTCATTGTAAATCTCTATCAAGAAAAAATGTTTGGCACTTTTTCTGAAGGTCAGGATCACTTGAGATTAGACATGAGTCGGAAACCCAATCCCTGGAGCTGTGACTATGATTGGCAGACTAGCGTCCATGGAAGCTATTGTGGGCAATCACATCCAGGATCAGACTCTAACATTGTCTATGGCAAGGGTACCTGCAAAAATAATGGAAGAGAAGGGGCACAAGGAGGTATTGGTGTCCACTGGAGATCAGATTATGGTCTAAACATAAGTGATAGGTATTCTGGACGACAGACAAACCAAAGTGCATCATTAGAAGCTGCAATCAAAGTGGTTGAGCAAGCAAAGGTCCAAAATAAGGACAACATGGTAGTGTGCATAGACAGCCAATTTGTCACCAAGGGTATGAATGAGTGGATTGACAACTGGTTAGGAAATGACTGGAAAACAAGTAAAAATAAAGATGTTCACAGAGAGCAATTCATTAAACTGGATAATCTGACTCGGGGTATGAATGTTGAGTGGAATTATGTACCTGCTTATTCAAAAGATGGAGGTAATGTTGCAGCTCAGAAATTAGCAAGAAAAGCAACTGGGAAGAAGTGAAAATACTTAATACTTGCAGATATTGAAATTTAGGTTATAGTGTCACTTTCTTTTTTTGTCACTGTTTAATCTTGCAATATAATAATCTCCAAATCATTTTCTCTTTACCTTTCTCTCCCCCCCCCCCCTTGTTGGAGTTCTATATTCCAAGGCTATCTTTGGCTACTTTTTAATGTTTTCTTGGTTTTTCTATGTGCTATTTTAATTTTTTGTTTAATACAAAGCAAAAAGAAACGTATATTAAAAAAAACAACTGTAGGAATTGTTAAAATAATAAATAAGAAGGCAGATAGTTCCATCTCTGACAGATCCAGAAGAACTCTTGACTTGGCTCAACTCTTGCTCCAGACCCTAGAAACCAATCTAGACTGCTTGATGGCTCCCACAATTTAGGTATAAGGGAATCACCAACTTTTTCATAGTACATACATGAAACAAGACTTCCCATCACCCCAACAGTGCTTTCTAAGGACTTCTACATTTTGCAGTTACCTTGTTTTGTATGCTCTAAAGTTTCTCACTGTCTTCTGATTTTTCTGGCAATCTAAAGATGCTTGCTTGGACCATTCAATCTGCCTCTCTGGGGTACATGTGAGTGTTTGTTTGATATTCTTATCAATAATGACATTGAATAGTTCACAGTTCAAATTTTGTTTTTTTTCTTGGTAAAATGTTCTTTACTCTTACAATTCTAGGTATTGGTTGCTCTTACAAGTTATTTAGAGATTCTTAATGTCTAAGTCAAATAAATTGTTCCTATTTAAAAAAAATGTTTGAGCATTCCTATATTTATTTATAAAATACATATATGTTCTACTGAAACAACACATTATGTGCATTATAAAGTATATCCAAAATAGAAATTAAAATGAGATGAAGTGAAATATTTTAAAATTCTTTTATTCACGTGACAAATATATTTTCTTCTCATTAACAAATATTCTTAATGATAAGAACCCTTAAGTCAAAAAGTTTTTAGGAACTGTAATTTTAGGGTGAAAGTTAATTCATTTAATTTTGGACATGTTGAATCAATAATAGCAATTATTGACAAATTTTAATGTTGATAACAATCTGGTTGAATATTCTTCATTGTTTTCTTTGCATATGTTGTTGGTGACAGTCTTATGAATAATAATAAGGTTTTCAATTAATTAACTGGTTTTAATTCAATTTAAGATTACAAACTTGGATGATTGGAAGGGTGATGATATCCTTGGGAAGTTTGGATGAAGGTTGAGTGTGTTGAGGGAGAGAAGGTAACATACAATCAATCTTCAGCTTTCTTGGGGATAAGATTTCTTAGAAAATGGGTGCAAAAGCAAATTTTTTAAAAAATGTAAATCTGTGGAAAATAGGGGATTTGGTTCCCTTAACCATCAAAAACCTTTAATCTTTTGCTAGAGATTGCTAAAAATGTACTTTTCCTAATACAGTTCTTTATAACAAAATAGTAATTCTGATAATATGCACTTTCCCTAACACAGTTACCATGAAATAACCTAAAAAATGCAATATATAAAGGAGAGGCAACAAGGGGAGGGGCAAGAGGCAGTGAGGTTAGAAGAACTCCAAGGTCAAAAAGAGAAAGGGCAACCTGTTATCTCTAATCTCCCTTTTGATTCCATGATTGAACTGTTCCTGGATGAAAAACATGCTTTGAAAAGAGTCCCTGCCCCCAGGTCAAGTTGGAAGTGCCACTGAGTGGCAGGGGAAGCAGGGGAAGTGAAATGCTCACTCCGATGAGCACAAGAAGGGGTGCAGGTACCATTATCTCATTAACCCATACACTTGGCTGCTTTTCCTTTTCATTTCCCTCATTGAGTACTAGAGAGATTACTTGAGCATTTTCTGGAGTAGATTTACTAACACTTTTACAAATATTTTTCTCTATTCGTTAGTGCCACAAACTATCTAAAATCATTATTTTCCACTGTACTACCCTAACAGCAACATAAGGGTGATGATCAACCTTGATGGACTCGCTCATTCCATCAGTGGAACAATCAGGGACAATTTGGAGCTGTCTGCAATGGAGAATACCATCTGTATCCTTATATCTGTATCTGGAGTTTGAACAAAGACCAAGGACTATTAACTTTAATTTAGACAAAAAAAAAACCTGATATCTTATTGTCTGCTCTTGCTATCTCTTATACTTTATGCTTCTTCCTTAAGGATATGATTTCTCTCTCATCACATTCAATTTGGATCAGTGTATACCATGGAAACAATATAAAGACTGGCAAATTTCCTTCTGACGGGGGTGGGGGGGAGGGAAGTAAGATTAGGGGGGGAAATTGTAAAACTCGAAATAAATAAAATCTTAAAAAAAATCATTGTTTTCTCACTAAGTAGTGTCATTGACTTCACAGGTTTAGGTTTAAAGCCCGAAGGACTCGCATTAAGCTTTGGGAGCATAATTGCAACACAAAGGCAAAAATGAAATTATGCAACAAATGCACTGCACGGGAGTTATTTATAACTGGCAGGAGCAAGACCTGTAAAGTGCCTACCAAATTACCAGCTGTTCCACCAACATGTGGCATCAAGCCTTTCTTTTATTTTCTCTACTGTGTATAGCAGCAAATATTTGGGGTTACCAATCTGAAAGTGAAAATGAGGTGACTAATAAAAATCACAGAATGTTTGAAGTTGGAAAGTTAACCACGTGATGCAAATTGCAATCTAGTCATGCTTGTTTATTCTAAGTAATTTATTCTAACATCTCCCATACGGAGAAGGGGGAGTAGTTGGGGGGGGGGGTGGAGAGTTTATTCATTGGTCATTGTCTTGGAGTGCAGAGCCCATCCTCTGAGGAGTGCCTACCCTAGTCACCTGGGATGTGCTCAGTTACATTAAAACTGTCCTTGAGGAGAAAATCCATTATAGGAAGTTGAAAATGTGGGTTTTATTTCTCTCATGGCCAAATGACTGCTTTCTATGCCCAAAATGCAGACTAGTCTTCCTCCTGGGAGAGGAGGGGACTTAACACTTCTTCACTCTCCTGGATTATTAGGGAGAATGAAATATTCTTTCAAACAATTTAAAGTAAGGCATCAATGTGACTACCAAGAAGAGCTGAAGAGATGGGGATGCTGATCTGTGTCAAGTTCACACAAAGGAGAAAAGGACAACTAAACTCTGGGCAATGAGACAAATGTGAGGCTCCTTCTGAAGATAAGGGAGCTAAATGCTCTTCAAAGGAAGCAGGTGCTTGTCTTCCTAGGAAGGGTGATATTTCTAGGTGCTGTCAGCTAGGAGATCTTGGAAGTGAGAGAAAGGTTAGAGGAAGAAAAATTAGTAATATTGATCGATGACTCTTTGAATCAGCTGTTTGTTGCCCTGCTAACAAGAATGGAGAAGTCTGCCGTCTTCTGGTGACTGTATCCAAGTCATGAAGGAAAATTCTGCCAAACCAAATGACTGCTATCCACTTCTGCTGATTCATGTAGCCACCTATGGAGTGCAAAACATACTAAAAAAGATTATGCAGGTCTGGGCAAAGAGATCTAAAGAAACAAGGTCATGTTCTTCTTACAAGTCTTATCAAAGGCAAGATCTCTAGATACAAAAGGCAGATTTGGAAAGTGAATAGCTGGTTGTTGGGCAATTAGATTGGCATAGTGGATAGAGTGCTTGGAAGACTCATCTTCCTGAGTTCAAATTGGATCTTACTATCTGGGCAAGCTCAGACACTTGACCCTGGGCAAGTCACTTAACTGCCTCAGAATCCTCATCTGTAAAAAGAAGTGTAGAAGCTTATACACTGGAAAGAATTGGATCTTGAAACTTTACATCATTGTTCACTCTCCTTTTGTGTCTGCTATGGGTGAGACTGAGTAAAGTAATAACCAAATCACAGGCTCACAACCATTAATAATATGAATTCCTCGTTTCTCTGATTATTCCCTAAAAGCTCTGCAGTGTTGAACCTTTCAACGGTAGTTATAATCTCAGGCCACTCCCTTTCCTCCCAAGCCAAACCTCAAATCTATTGCTTTGGCTTCCAATCTTTTCACTCATCACCTGTACTGATTTTCTAGTTCCCTAATCTTACACAAACATACTTTCCTTATAACTGCTGATTTCCCTGGCATCTCTCAAGCCTCCCAAACCACCATAACATATAACAACTCAGACACTACTTCTTGAACACTCCTGTAGAATAGCAAAAACCTCCATACACTAAGCAGCTGCCAACACATCTGCTTGAGATTTTGAGGAAATCTTCCATGTCTTTCATTTTTCATAAGTTTTTCATGCTCCTAAGAAGCAGTGAAGAAATAGAGAAGGGGAATGGACAAGCATTTATTAAGCACCTACTACATGCCAGACCTTGTGTTAAATACTTACATTGTCTCACTTGATTCACAGAATCACTATGGGATATTGGTGCTATTATGATCCCTGTTTAAAGTTGAGGAAACAGCCAGACAGAGATTATGCGACTTGCCTAGGGTCACACAGCTAGTAAGAAGTCAGAATTTCTGTCTTACTGACTCTATCTGCTGTGCCAACTACTTTGAAACAGAGAGAAAAGAACAGATTTTGTTAGTTTTCATATAGTGGAAAAGGTTATCATATATAGATCAGGATAGCTGAATGTAGCTGAAATAATTCCAGCTTGTTTTGGCAATAGTAGATACTGGCCTTCTTCCCTCCTTCAGGTTAGCTCAGTGTACTGATCTTGGTGACAATGATGTCACACTCTTTATGGTTTGATATGTGTTGGCTTTAATATTTGCAGTAAATACCAGGGTGTTATTCTCAGTTTTCTTTATAGAAACTCAATGATCAAGGAATACTTGATCATGAAATTAGCTTCCCAATCAAGAATGTTCTTCCTTGGGATGCTTTCAGCTTTCTTTGAAATTAAATTGTCTTAGGCTTCCAAAACACAGGGGACATTTGGATTTTCATATTTTTGTAGCTAAGTACAGCCTTGACTATTGCTCTCTTGGCCTTCAAGGCTTCTGGCCTGATGCTGTCTTGGAAGGACAACCTCCTTTTGTGCCTTTGGTACCATCTTGAAGGAATAGTTTTTAAATGATTTTATAGATTTGAAATCTACAGGACATGGGAACTTGGTTAAGAAATGAGTGAGAGAGGGGCGGCTAGGTGGCACTAGGTGGCGTAGTGGATAAAGCACCGGCCTTGGAGTCAGGAGTACCTGGGTTCAAATCCGGTCTCAGACACTTAATAATTACCTAGCTGTGTGGCCTTGGGCAAGCCACTTAATGCCATTTGCCTTGCAAAAACTAAATAAAAAAACAAAAAAAAAACACCTAATTGATGTTAAATCATTAAATGGTGCTGAGGTACCTGTTCCCAGCACCTAACAATGGGGGAAACAGAGATGATGGGACTTGAGTTAATAGCATTCTAGGGTACTCCCTAGAATCCTGAGTAACAAATGTAGCCAGACTTGTTCCAGAAAAATGAACCATTACCCACCAACTAGAAGTCAACTTCATGGAGCAGCAGGGATGGTGCAGTGGATAGAAAGTTAGATCTGGAATCAGACCTGAAATCAAATGAAATCTCAGAAACTTATCATGTGATCCTTGGGCAGGTCATCAACTGTTTGACAAAGTTTCCTCAATTGTAATATGAGGATAATAATAACACTCAACTCAAAGGATTGTGTGAGGATCAAATGAAATAATATTGGAAAGTGCTTAATAGAGTGTCTGGCACATAGGTGCTTCCCCTCTCTTCCCCATGGCAATGATGAAAAAACCGTAGAAGTAAAGGAGAATGGTATAAATCATAGGCTCAAAGAAGCAGTTCAGAGAGTTAGGATAATCCTGGGAGACTGTCTTAACTCCAACCAGAGGAAGAAAAACAAATCAAAACAAAAAAAAAAGCCTACAGAATCTGAATACTACATTCACCTTTTAAAAATCTCTTCTTTCCTATCTCATGGTTTTCTTTCTTTTCCCTTAGTCCTAATTCCTCTTTCAGAAAAATGACTAATCTGTAAACATGTTAAACAAAAATATATAATTTACAGTGTTTACCAGTGTGTTCGTCATTGGGGGAGGCAGTTGGGAAGGGAAGGTGGAAGGAAATTATGTAACTTATAAATATGCACATGCATGTGGATGAATGGTGAAAAACCCTTAACATGTAATTGGAAAAATAAAATATCAATTAGGGGAAAAGATGTAGTCTGATGCAGAAATGTAGAATATTGTTTGTTAAAGGCTGTCCCCTTTCTCATAATATTTTTAAGCATATGCGCAATACTCTGTGTAGATTCTTTTTGGATTTTTTTTTATGAATGAGAATGGCATCTGGTTCGCTAGTTACTGATGTTTTCTTGATCACCTTTTCTGTAATAGTAAAATAAATGGTTTTTCCAAATGTTTTATATACTCACCCTCTTTCAGGTATTTCAAAATCAAAGCTTTAATAGTTTTTAAAATTTGTGTCTGTCCATACATACCTCTTCTGTGTACTCGGTCCACTCCAGTTGGTCTTTTCTATTCTTTCCACCTTCCCTTCCCAACTGCCTCCCCCAATGACGAACACTCTGGCAATATCTATCTCCCACCTTATGCAGAATATCAGGGACTATAATAATAGATTCCAAATGGAGTGGTCAAATGTGATTTGCCATTTATTCCTCCAACTCATTTTACAGTTGAGGAAACTGAGGCAAACAAAAGTTACATGATTAGCTAGTAAGTGTCCAAATCTAGATTTGAATTCAGGTCTTACAGATCCAAGACTCTGTGCTTTACCTAGTAGCCCTACTAAGCTGCCTTATTAAACAGTTACTATAAATGCACTAATGATCCAACTATGTCATTCCTTAACTATCTTATTACCAATTAATTTTTAATCAAATAGTAAGTAGACCATATCCACATCTATCTACTGGGCAAGGGAGCACATGGTGATTGTGTTGATAGTTCTCTCAATCTACTTTAAGAGGGTTTGCTAATAATACTAAGAAACCTGAGTCTCAAAGGAAAAGCACAACTACAAGCATATGTTGTCACGGTGGTAAATTCAACAAATTATATTTTTGTGCTAATAGTTCCCATAAAGACATTAATGAAAAAGACCATTAAAAGTGGAATCAAAATAGAAATACACTTTGGTCCTGTCCTTTGCATTACTTACAAAAGAGTTTTCAGGGCTGAAAGATGGGGCTATGATCCATGATGTGGGATTGAATCCATATGCACATTGAGCTTCATTTCGTTGTCAAGAATTTGAACAAGCTGCTGCATGGATGGAAGGTGACCAGATTCCAGCTTTGACCATACTGGTACATCATTTAGCGTTATTTCAAATGCACCTGTTGACATACATTGGTTCTCAATCATGTTACTTAGGAAGAAAACCATCATACACGCATAGACCTTATTTTCTTGGCCCCATTGCCATAGGCTGGGAGCCTGCATGCCAAAGAAAGCAAAAGGATCCTTGCCAACAATTATTAAGCCTATTAATACTAGTTTGAAGACTGACAGGAAAGATGCTATGAGTCTATATATTGGTTGAGGGAGGTAATTCTCTCCTTCTATGTGGATGTCTGGGTACCGCTGGCTAAAAACCCGCATGTACTCCTCAAACACCCGCCGATAGCCTCAGGAAACACGGATCTGGAACTTGGGCAGCGGCCCCGTGGCGTCCGGCCTCCGGAGCCGCCTGCCCGGCCCGCCGCCCGCGTCGGCCGAGGCCTCGCCCAGCAGCAGCGGGAGCCGCATCGTCCCGGAGCCGCCGCGGCGCCCTCGGCCGGACACTGCGCAGGGCACGGTGGGGCAGGGCCCCCTAAGGTCAATTCTACCATCAAATACTTAGCAACTATGAAATGAAAAAGATAGCGCCTATCTTCTAGGGTTATTGTGAGTATTGATATTGATAAGGAATGGAAAGTGCTTTGTACACTTTAAGGCACTTTGTAAATGTTTTTACTATTTATTATACTTTTTTTTATTCCTCTCCACAGTTTCTCTTGATTCCTATCTCAGTTAGGGAAAGTAAATTCTAGCCATACTTTGCCTCTGGTTGAATTTTTCTGAAATGGAAGTTAAATACATTTATCCTTTTTTTGTTAGTTCTTTCTATTCTCACCAGGCCCTGGTAAGCAAAAGTAATCCTGATGTTTTGATTAGCTCCGAGGAGACAAAACACTGTTGGAAGAAGGGGCAGAAGTAATGAACTATCCTCTGACATTTTAGCTGAACAGCAAGTCTCTTGTTATTTTTATGTCCTCGCCCCACATACTTATAATTTGTAGATACATGTTAAGCCATGTACTAATTTGTACATAGAAATGTTATACACATATTATAATAGTATAGAACTTGAAATATCAAGCAATATACCAAATTATATTCATAAAACTCTGCCTCACAAAGCTTCAAATAGTGACCTAACAGAAAAGTTACATGAAAAAGCATCACATAGGGGTGGCTAGGCAACATGGTGGATAGAGCACCAGCCCTGGAATCAGGAGTACCTGAGTTCAGATCAGGCCTCAGGCATGTAGATTTCCTAGCTATGTGACCTTGGGCAAGTCACTTAACTCCATTGCTTTGCCAAAAGAAAAAAGAAAGAAAAGAAAAAGCATTACATAATAGTCGAGGGTTTCATAAAAAATAAGCTCACATATATTCTACTGGTATAATGCTGGAATGAACAGGAAAGCATTCACAAAATTCTGTCTGTGAGATGTTCTAGGAATACAAATTCAAAAGCAAAGTCAGTTCCTGACCTCAAGAAGCTTAAAATCTAATGGGGAAACAATACATACAAGGAAGTGATGACCAGGGAGGAGTATTGGTCCAGAAATTTACAGGAATATTGAATTGGGCAATTTAGAAGTAAGTTATGATATTTATTGTATGATAAAATGCTTGTAGACTTGACTTGATTGACAAGCCACATTTAGGAACAATGAATTGATTTGGTTATTTTTCATGATTCTAAAACTAGAGTGGGAATGGGGAGGAGGAAAAATATCTGCACTGAATGAAGTTATTAGGAATTTGTGGAGGAAGTAGCATGAAAGGAGGTAAAGGAAAAAGCTCACCTGGCTTTTTTTTTTTTTTTAGATTTTGCAAGGCAGTGGGGTTAAGTCACCTGGCCTTTCTTAAAATAATGTTCTAGGAAAGAGCAGGGTCCTAAAGGGAATTTTCTGGTGACATAGAACTTCTCCTCTTACCCTTGGAAGCATTATATGTCAGTCTGATCACAAACTAGTTAAGTCTTGAACTACTTAATTCATTTGTAGTCAGTTCAGTTTTATGCACTTGGGATCCTGAGACTCAGTGATCTATGATATCTATCTTGAGCTCTTAGGTTGATTATCATTGTCTTCAGACCATAATGAAATACATTCTGTATATATATTCTCTTATGATCTCCTTGGCTGGTGTATCAAGAAGGAAAGATTCAGAAAGGTTTGGGTCTTCCCAACCTCAAGGAAACACTATCAGTTTCCCTTCAAACTGAAATATCCCTCGGGATTCTCTTTATTTTGGCTATCATTTGGTGTTTTGTTCACCTGTATTTTGTAGACCAGCCCAATACCACTTCATTTCTTTTATTCTCCATATTGCCAGAAAATCTAATTCTATCATAGGTAGGAGTAGGCTGTATTTTTGCAAGGACCTGCTGCCAACTCTGTGCCATCTTCTAGTACCTTTTCTTAACATTGTCATTGGAATTCTCTTGTTTCTAAGGTTTACATTCAATGCTAGCAGCCCAACCTGTGTCTTCAATCCTTACTACTATACACCCACTTTCCATCCCATGACTTGCTAATGTCGCTCACTGTCTCTCTCTGCCAGATGGTTGCTCTGTTTTGACGAAGAAGTCCAAAGATTTGTAGAGTATTTTCTCATAGCATGTATACTTTTTTTTTTCAGGAAGAGAGAAGAGATACGAGACCTTGCACATGTTGAAAACCAAATAACATCACAAAAAATAAAAGTGATTATTTCCCAACAGAGAGAAAAAAGATTTGTAATCCATGTGTGAAACAAATCTGAATCAATTGTTTTTATAATCATATATCATTGACTTGTTAGAACAAAGATCAAAATTGTTACCAAGAGGATTAAAACTGAGAAGATATACAACAATAATAACCGTTATTTAAACAGCAACTTTGATGTTTCCATAGTATTTTACAAGCTTTTTTTCCTGATCTGAGCCTCACATTATTCTTGTGAGGTAGATATTATTATCCCTATGTTACACATAAAAAACTGGAACTCAGAGAATTTAAATTTTCTCTTAGTCACATAGCTAATGAGTTTTGGAGGAAGGATTTGAACTCATCTCCCAAACTCCAAAAACATCATTCCATCCACTATACCATGTGCTTCTCTCCAATATGACCTACTAAATAAGTAGTTGATAGCAAAAAAAGTGGGAAATAGATAAAATTATATTAATCTACACAAACTATTACCTTTTCCTAAGAAAATAAAAATGAATTACCACAGTGAGTAAACAAATAAAACCACTTTGTCCTAGAAATCAATTCAGCCAATAAATACTTGATCTCTTCAATAGGGAGATAGTGAATCTAAGGAAAATATCATCTTAGAATTAAAGGACACTTTTATGTAAGAAATATAAAAGGAATCCTCAGAGAGATGTATGACTAGAGAAGGAGGTGAGTAAGTCACAATTCAAGAGTAAGACATTGGGGTGGCTAGGTGGTGCAGTGGATAGAACACCGGCCCTGGAGTCAGGAGTACTTGAGTTCAAATCCAGCCTCAGACACTTAATAATTGCCTAGCCATGTGGTCTTGGACAAGCCACTTAACCCTATTTGCCTTGCAAAAATAAAAAAAAGAGTGAGATATTACCAATGGATAATTGGCACACTACATTAGTATCCATGCAATGTCAAAATATATAAAGGTATTCATCGTGTTGGATGAATCCTCTGTGAAGGATTTAAGGTAAGGATATGGATAAGAGCAGGAAAAGGCATGGATGATCCTCAAAGATCTATTAATGCATTGTAGTATAGAAATGTTAATGGTTTATCTCATTATTTTGTTGAAGCTTTTTTTTAAATTATAGCAAGTCACTTTTACATAATGAAAAGAACACTCAATTCAGAGTCAGAAACACCTAAGATCAAATAGAGTGACTTTTTTATTTGAAGAACATTTTAGCTGTTGAGAGAATCTCATCACCAGATGACTTGCAAAAGTGATGAATTTTTCAGTCACAGCTCCAAGACTATTTACCAAAAAATCAAAGGTTGTAATCATAATTAGAGAAGGGATTTTCCACCAGACAAAAATCACAGATCCTTCTAAGTATAGAAGTAGAAAGTTATTCTAGGGGGCGGCTAGGTGGTACAGTGAATAGAGCACCAGCCTTGGAGTCAGGAGTACCTGAGTTCAAATTCTGCCTCAGACACTTAATAATTACCTATCCCTGTGGCCTTGGGCAAGCCACTTAACCCCATTGCCTTGAAAAAAAATCTAAAAAAAAAAAAGAAAGTTATTCTAAAAAGAGGGAGGTAATTCCTCTTTGCCACTGAGAGATTACACAGAATACTGTATTCAATTTTGGGTAAAATATTTTAGGGAAGACTTACTACTCCTTTGGTATATATATCTGCATTATTAAAATACACTGTATATCTGTCCATCATTGCCCTCACAATTGTGTCATCTCCAATACAGATCTCCTTTATATATACTGCATCCAAATCTAGCTGCTTTTTTTTAAAATTTTTTTTTGCAAGGCAATGGGGTTAAGTGGCTTGCCCAAGGCCACAGGGATAGGTAATTATTAAGTGTCTGAGGCAGGATTTGAACTCAGGTCCTCCTGACTCTAGGAGCCATTCTCTATCCACTGCGCCACCTAACCGCCCCCTAGCTGCTTTTTAAAATTATACTTCGTGCCATTTCTGCCTCCTCCAAAAATCCCTTGAGGACTGTGAGTTTGGGTTCAAATGAAGTGAGTTCACTATCCTTCATGGATAGTGTTTGACTGTTTGTTAAAATGACTTTTGCTGTGGGGCAGTTAGGTGGCCCAGTGGATAGAGCACTGGCCCTGGAGTCAGGAGGACCTGAGTTCAAATCCTGCCTCAGACACTTAATAATTACCTAACCGTGTGGCCTTGGGCAAGACACTTAAACCCATTGCCTTGCAAAAAAAAAAAAAAAAAACCTAAAATAATTGCCTGTGTGACCTTGGGCAAGTCATTTAACCCCCCGCCTTGCAAAGAAACTTAAAAAAAATGCCTTTTGTAAGTCTTTTCCAATTTTTCCTTCTGTTTCATTAATTCTATTTCCATCCTTAAATGGGATGACTGGCTATCTAACTATGTTTTCTTCAAACTGGTTTTACCTTCCTCTGCTTCCCTTTGTTTTATGAGCTTTTACCACTTATAATCATCTTCATTCTTCATAAGATTTAACATGTGTTTATATTTTAGTTTATTGTTGGTATCTCCTTGGTTTGGGGAAGTAAGTCATATGTTTGCTGACTGAGGTGCTTTTTGAGCTATTTTGGTCTACAAAGTATAGTAATTAATTTACATAGGTTAAGCTTTTAATGATATGTATGATATTAGAATTATTAAAATGTGTAGCCTTCTCTTTAGAAGTATGCCAATCCCAGAATACATAGCCCTGGATGCTTTGGAAAGGAACTCTGGGAGGCCATATGTGGAGATTAAAGCTCTCCACTTATGTATATTAGCAATTCTTCTGTAATTTATAGTCTTAGAGATATGTTGATTACAGTTTTTGTATCTAGGTCTTCCTGATTTCCAAGTTCTAACCTCTTTGCCCTATAACATGTTGCCTTTTAAATTAACCATACAAAATTTTTACTTTAACTATATTCTGCTACGAAGTATAATCATTTTTAGATTTTTATTTTAGGATTCCAAATTAACTTAATGCCCAACTTAAAAACTACAGAAATACAATTTAGGTAACTACTCAGTGAAGTAAGAATACTATGTTAGTTGGGGGCAGCTAGATGGCACAGTGAATAGAGCACCCTGGAATCAGGTGGACCTGAGTTCAGATCTAGACTCAGATACTTAATAATTACCTAGCTGTGTGACTTTGGGCAAGTCACTTAACCCCATTTTCTTTAATAAAACTAAAGACAAAACAAAACAACAAAAAAAGAATATTATGTTAGCTTTTAAATATAGTTGAACAGCACCATAAAAGGAAAGAAGTGACTGTGGTTCACACCTAAATTCTTAGTAACCCTCCAACATTAACCTCCAAACTTTCCAGTTACCACTTCCCCATCTCTACCTCATTTAGTCCTATCAACTCCAGAATGGTCAGGGTAACCAAGAACTTATGTCAAGGAATTTTACATATTCTTAAATTTGAGATTTTTTTTTCTTCCTGAGAGCTGGTATACAAAGGAGATTTCATTTTGAATTTGCTTGTTGATTAATTTTATTTCCACTATAATAAATAAATTATACTTGATCCATGATTTTTATCCAATTTGTTATATCAATTTAGTTGTTCTCTTCTAAAATTAATTCTCTTTTGCATTTTTTTCATATCTGACATATTGTTTTATTTCCATCCAAATCTCTAATTAAATTCCACTCTTCAAATAGAAATTCTCTAATGCTTTTTTAAAATTTCATATTGGACAACTTTTATCTAGGATTTCATATGAATTTCTCTGCATTTTTAGGAAACTATAGTGTTAATAATGCATATGTCACTTTCCTGAAAGTAGTCACTCTTAGATTTCCAAGTTGTCCTTGTTCAACCTGTTCTGATGTTATCAAGTTATAGGGTCCATGACATTTATGATTGCCTGGTAGATTAGCTATTTTAAAAAGTCACTTTTCTTCTTATTCTTAATAGTATTTGGAGATTGACTTAAGAGATAGTATAATAACTTTTTTTTTTCAAAAGTCTTCTTTCTCTATAATTTTCATAGTAAGCACCCTAGGTGGTTTTGAATATTAATTTAGAAAATTTTTTGTTTTATTGCTATTGAGAATTTGGAGCAAACCAGGCGAAGATCAGTGTGACATTCTAAACCATTTGTACTAAGATTATTACATAGTTATAATAATCTTAACCTCCTTCAGGTTACCTACTTTACAAAGCACTAAATTAGGTTTCAGGGAAGAAATGGAGGGGAAAAAAGCATCATTTTCAAAGATTTTATCATTTAAATACTATTTTTAAATCCTAAGTACAACTGAATATCCAAGTCAATTCAACAGGTATTTTAAATCCCTCCTTAGTGGAGAGGTATGCTAGGTGCTGATATAATGCAAAAATAAAATATTTCCTGCCCTCATGGAGTTTACATTTTATTGTGAGGAAACAATATATATAAATTAAATAAATGTGAAACATAAATTAAATGAAAATTTTTTTGTGAAGGGCATTAAAAGTTTGATTGAGACTATACTATGATTTGTTACTGAGGATTCAGAAGGGTTTAGTGATATGCCTGTGATCATATATTAAGTTTGTAAGGGAGCAGAAAAACCAATTCCATAGCTTATCACTTTTAGCAGCTATAGGACTTCCCAAGAAAAGTACCTCAGTTGTTGATTCAAGAAAAGCGGAGTGTTTTACATATCACTTACAAAGTGATAGAGTGTTTTACATATCACTTACATACTATCTGGTGGGCTGGGTGGGGACTCCTGCCTATAGAGCTGCTTGTCTAGAAAAGGCTGCACTGCAGGCTTTGCTCAGTGCCCAAATTACCAGCCTAACCCTCACCCATTCCTCTAGTTGTCTATTAGTTTTCCCTTGATTTTTATACCCCCCCCCCCAAAAAAAAATCCACAATCATTTAATGAAGTAGTTAAAAAATCTCTAAAGGGATCTTTAGGCAGCATTAACACTGCAGAGAATGAAGGAAGTCCTATCCACTGCCCAATCTTTTGGACTGGAAGCTCCATCATTTTAGGTTTACTATCTCATCTCTCACAGAATCTCAGAGCTACAAGAACATTAGAGGCCATACACTTTTAACCTTTATCTGAACAGGAATCTTCTACCCCAGTGACTGAGTGTAAGTATGAGCTTCAGAGATCAAGCAGAGTTTCTAATCATTCCCAAAAGGAATAATTCCCAAAGCTATTTCCCAGTAAATAAGTTGTTGAAGGCCAGAACAAACATGTCTCCAAAGAATAATAACAAATTATCAACATGTGAAAAAATGTCCTAAATCACCAATAAGAAGAGAAATGCAAATCAAAACAACTGAGGTTTTACCACATACTCCACAAATTGGTAAAGAACTAAAGATGGGAATAGAAAATGCTGTAGGGGTTGTGGGAAGAGAGATACACAATGCCTTTGTTGGTGGAATTTTGAATGAATATAATCATTTACAAGAGCACTTTAGAACTGTGCAAATAAAGTGACAAATGTGTCTATATTCTTTGCTCCTGAGATTCCTCTATTAGGCTTATACCCCAAAAAGGTCATTACTAAGAAGAAAATTTCTATATACACCAAAATATTTACAATAACATTTTTTGTGATAGCAAAAAATTGGAAACAATGTAGATGTTCATCAGTTGAGTTATGGTTAAACAAATTATGTTGCATGAAGATAATGTGCTGTAGGAAATGATAAGTACAATGAATTCAAAAAAACTTGGAAAGATTTACAGTTTATTGCAGAATAAGTGAGCAAAGTCAAGCAAACAATAAACACTATGACTATAACGATGGAAATGGAAATAACCACAAAAAAAATCAAAATGAATGCTACAAAGTTATAAAGCCTGCCTCCAAAAAAAAAAAGATATATGAGAAATCTCTCCCCATCCCTAACTCCTTTGTAGAGGTAAAACATCCATGGATGTGGTATGTTTTATAGATATAATAAACATATATATATAATATATATGTTCAGATTTTTTGATATCTTAATCCTTTTTGCTAATTTTTTCTCCTTTTTCTTTAAAAATTATTATATAGAAGGGCTCTGGAATTAGAAAGATACTGGGAAAAATTCTGATGATGTAAAATATAAGAGATATGAATAAAAGTTATTTTGTTTTTAACAGAAAGGAGTCATGGACTGGCAATTTGGGGGACCTAGGGGTTCTAATTTTAACTCTTCCCAATAACTGTGATTTTGGTCAAAGTATTTCCACCTCTTAGCTTAGTTTCTCATCATTTCTCATAGTCTGATAATATATGATTTAATTTTTGAAACTTTTAACTCCAACTCTTTTCTGAGGAGGTAAAAGAGCAGAATCACAAAATCAGAACATCTCAGAAGGAACTCCCAAAGTCAGAAAGTGCATACTTGAAGAATCTTCTTTACAACATTCAAATAACTGGTTTCAGCTGAGGGAGAATCTCCTACTTCTGTTGCAGTCTGTTCTATTTTGGAGAGTTTGAATTTTTAGGCTGTTTTCCCCTTAGACATATTCACTTTCTTATGACACAGTTTCATGGCAATATGCATTTATAGGAGGCTTCAGCTCTCTTAAGCTTTAAGTGATTCTGAAGGGGGGTATCTGGAATTAAAGCTTTGGTCCAATGAGGTGGATCTCCAGTAAATTAGGAATTATACAAGGGAAACTTCTTTCAGCTTTCTCTGACTTGCTTCAGATAGATCTGAAAAAGCTGTGGACACTGTCTCAGTCTTCCATCTCCTATGACCCTTGCATCTTTCAATGACTTCCATTTGAGTCTCCTGACTCTGGGAATCAACTTGCACTTAAAAAGAAATAACTAAACAAATTTCCCCCTATGAAATTGATGATTCTCTTGAACTCAAGCCTCAGTTTCCACATGTTTATGTGATTTATCATTTTTTTAGTTTTACACTTATTTACACTTCAGTTATAAAAACTATTTGTAAGTTGAGAAACAATACTATACAATGTTATGTTTTTAACCCAATCTTTCAATTCATTTTGATACATGATACAGACTTATTGTACTTAAAGGTCATATCTTTTGGGACAGGAAAGACTAGTGCTTACACTATCACCTTTGCTCAGTGAATACTGTCTTGGCCATTCCTAGGAGGGAACCTCCTGTGGAGTGAATATTGGAAAGTACCTGGAGTCAGGTGCTAAACCACACCCCAAGCACCACCCTTGTCCAACCCACTATGGAAATACATTTAAGTAAAGGGTCCAGGAAGGGGAAACACTTTTCTTCCTTCTTTCCTCCCCTTTGCCGGATGGGCTTTTTCCTCTAAGCTAAAACATGCTTCTGACCTAGGCCACTATGGAGAGCTATGGTCTCTATTCCTTTCACTCTTTACCTCAGGCAATCTCACCTAAAACTTGTCCTGTTATTCATTCTGTCCTCAAGTTGCTTACAAGCAGCTTGTCATCTCTTTAGGAAAAGATTTTAATCTGTGAACTTTGTAGGCTTGTGAAATAAAATTCCTGAGCTATTTCAACTCCAGGGCTAGTTGTGAATTCTTTCACTTTTCACAAGAGGTCTCTCAATCTTTATTGGTGGCACCAATTTCTCCTACAACAATTTTGTATCCTTTTTTGTATAAGTTATTTTTAACTCATATGTTTTTTAATAAATAAAAAGTGCTTTCTCTGTCCCTTTAAAACTTTTGAACTATTCATATGTGATGCATTATACTTCAGCTAGGTGTTACAGGGGATAGTGCTGGGCCTGGAGTCAAGAAGATTCCTCCTCCTGAGTTCAAATCTGATCTCAAAACACTTATTGTGTGATCCAGAGAAAGTCACATAACCCTGTTTGCCTCACTTTCCTTATCTGTAAAATGAGCTGGAGAAGAAAATGGCAAACCACTCCATTATCTGTGCCAGGAAAACCCCAAATGGAGTCATGAAGAATCGGATGAGACTAAACAAGAAGAAATTAAAACAAACTTCTTTTCCTACTCCTTTCTGTTCCTTTTAGCCACCACAATATTCCTTGACAACAATGGCATCCTCACATCCTTCAACAGTTGATTAAAAGTTTTTTCTTACACAAATTTAATGCTTGTTGAATGCATGTGGAACATGATAAAGGGAATAGCAGCAATGTCTCAAAAGATAGATCAACAAACATTTATTAAGGACTAACAATGCCAATCACTGTACTAACTCCTGGGATTTTAGAGAAAGGCAAAAGCAGTTCCTGCCTTCAGGAACTCATGGTCTAATTAGGAGAAGTAACATGTAAATAACCAGGTACATACAAGATAGATACAGAGCAGATGAAAGGAATCTGGGGGAGGGGGAGGTACAGAATACTGTGGGATGGTAGGGAAGAGAAAGACTGGAAAAAGACTAGAGAAGTACTTAATCTACATCTTAAAGAAGCCAGGAATTTGAAAATAAGGAGAGGAGGGAAAGTAGCATTCCAGGAAGATAGCCAGGGTAAAGAAACAGAAGCCATATGCCATGGACAGTAAATACTGACTGGAAGTAAATGGATGCAAGTAAAGTATAAGAAGAGTGGAAGGGTAAGAAGGGGTCAGGCTATGAAGAATTTTCTTTAAATACCAACAGAAGATTTTATAATCAATTCTAAAGGTAACAGGGAGCCTACTGGATTTTATTGGGTAGAGAGTATGGCATGATAGATGACTTAGAAAAAATCACTTTGGTAGTGCAGTAGAGAATGAATTAGAACAGGGAAAGACTTAAGGAATTTTAGGGGAAAGGTAATGAGAGCCTGAACCAAGGTGGTGGTTAAGTGAGTGAAAAGAACTATGAGATGTGAGAGTAGTCAGGCAGATTAGGAAGAGCTTAAAATGTCAGAGGAGTTTGTATTTTACTTAGAAACAATAGGGAACCATTGGAGTTTTTTGAGTTAGAGGATAATGTTTGTAATTATGTGCTGCCATTTGGTATTGTGAGATTTTTTATTGAGGTAGAGGTCTGTTTTGAACATAGATATATCACTTATTACAGGGTTCCTGAATGAATGTTGAATGAAAGAGAACTGGGTTCTAATCCAAGTTCTTGGATAAGACACTTCAACTCTGTTTTCCTGTATTCTGGGACAGGTGCACACTGGTCCCAAGTGTAGCTTTGGGATCTGATGAGATTGGGTCAATAAGGCAGATAACAAAAACAAAAACTAGAGAAACTCTTTTACTATATGACAATATAGTATGCAGAAACTTAATGAAGATCCATAATGTGTTGATACACACAATCTTCAAGTATCACAGTTTCCCAATCTCAGGTTCCTAGCAACAATAGTCCTCTCCTGAAAGAGGAGCATTTCAGGTCCAACAAACTATATTCTATTCTCACTACTTGGATAACAATACTTAAATGCTTTTTCACTAATTAATCTAAAGAATAATATTCTATTATGATGCTACCTATATTCTATATCCATGTTCTGGGTTTCCATATCATATAACCATGACTAATGATTCTAAATATACTTTGAATATCTAACTGGACCATTTGGTTTGACAATGACATTTCCTTAGATTTTAAGTCATAGGCAAAACATGTGACTGACACCTAGTAGATTATTGCTATTTATGTACAGTCATCTATAAAGAATTAGAGTTGTTCAGCCATTTTCAGTTGTGTCTGAATCTTTGTGATCCCATTTGAGGTTTTCTTGGGAGATAGATATCAAAATGGTTTGCCATAAGTGATTTGTCCAGAGTCATATGGATAATTAGTGTCTGAGGTCAGAGTTGAACTCAGAAAGAGGGGTCCTTCCTGACTCCAGACTGAGTATTCTAACCTTTGTGAAACCTAACTGGTCTAAATAATTTAATAAAATATCTCTAAAGACCTTTCCAGCTAGAAAAATATGTAGTTGTATAGTTTTCTGAACTCTCTACTGACTTCTCCATTGTACCACTGCAACAAATACATTTTACAGAAATTCATATGACCAACAATTTTCCAGATGTTTTTATTGATAAAAAGGATTTGTCTTGATTCTCTTTTTTTCTTTTTCTTTTTTTAGGTTTTTCCAAGGCAATGGGGTTAAGTGACTTGCCCAAGGCCACACAGCTAGGTAATTATTAAGTGTCTGAGGCAGAATTTGAACCCAGGTACTCTGGACTCCAGGGCTGGTGCTCTATGCACTGCGCCACCTAGCTGCCCGATTTATCCTGATTCTTGTAAAATGTTTCTCATTAGTATCCAGAATGGTTGGAGTTATGGCATTAACAAATGGCGTTATCCTTTTGTGCAAACACATGATCATCAAATATCACTTTAATGCTTTAAAAAGTGCTAGATCTGTCTAGGTACTCACATTTTCCAGTTTGGCTAATATTGTTATGCAGATCTGTTTTGAATAAGCTCCTTTTTATTCAGTAATTTTGTGCCTTAGTAATTTTGCCTGGACAAAACTCTTTTCCCAGCTTATATTGCATGTCTTCTGAATATTGTGGCTTTTTTTTTTGCAAGGCAATGGGGTTAAGTGGCTTGCCCAAGGCCACACAGCTAGGTAATTATTAAGTGTCTGAGGCAGGATTTGAACTCAGGTACTCCTGACTCTAGGGCCGGTGCTCAATCCACTGCACCACCTAGCCGCTCCCTCTTCTGGATATTGTTGATAGAATTAAGTCATTTTTTTCTCTGTCAAAGAGCAAGCCAACCAGTTTCTCTAATCTACCCAATCAGGAAAGTTAAAAAACAACCATTCCTGTTGCCGGTGAAAAATCCAGCAGAGAATCTATATTCTGACGTCAAAACTGTGTAGTTTCCTAAGATTTAGAGCTGGCACCTTTGAATGTGAATAACCATACATCTTAGACTCTAATGAAGAATAGTGTATTTCTGAAATCTTTCTTCTTTTTTGTTTTTTTTTGCAGGCAATGGGGTTAAGTGGCTTGCCCAAGGCCACATAGCTAGGTAATTATGAAGTGTCTGAGACCGGATTTGAACCCAGGGACTCCTGACTCCAAGGCCGGGGCTCTATCCACTGTGCCACCTAGCCGCCCCAGAAATCTTTCTTCTTAAAGGTCATTTTTGAAATTTAGTGGGAAGCTTTTCGTTGGACAAAAATACTTAGTTAAGTAACAAATGCTATTCTGCTGTCTCGCTACTTTCCAATCTTATCCATATCAAGCCTTGCGGAGATAGTTCAAGAGAGTGCAGGGCTGCCGCGGAGGCTCCTGGCGTGCGTGAGGGCGTCTCCCATTTGGGGGACCCCGCCGCCCCCCGCCCGCGTCCAGGCCCGCAGGGGCGCACCGCCAACAGACTCCAACGACGGCGGGGAATGTCTTAAGAGTCACCAGAGGCCGCGGCCGCCTGCGGCTCCCGGGCTCGGCCCAGGGCCAGGCCCGGCGCTGCCTCCGCGCTCCGGCCACAAGCCGGGCGCCTCGGGCCGCGGGGGAGGGGGAGGAGGGTGTCCGGGCCCGGGGCCCCGCCCCGCCCCGCCCCGCCCCCCTCTGTCCCGCCCCTCCCGGGCTCCGTCGCCAGCTCCGGGGCGGGGCAGCGGGCCGGGAAGCCGGGGAACGCTTCGCACCTGCGGGCCCTCACTCCCGCCCCCGCGCCGCCCCCGCCCGGGCTCGCGGGCCAATCCGCGCCGCCGCCGCCGCCGCCTCCCGCCGCCCCCGCCTCGCGCCCCGCCCGGCCCGGATACCGGGATCCCGCGGCGTGACGCCAGCACGGCGGCTCCTCCTCCTGCGTCTCTGGCTGCGCCGGGCCGGGGGGATGGTTCCATCATGGCGTCAATGCAGGTGAGCGGAGTGTGCGGCATCCGAGCGCGGGGGCGGGGGGCGCTGCGCCGGGCCGGGCCGGGCCGCGGCGGCCGGGCGGCCCCGCCTCCCCTCGCCCCCCGGCGCGGCGGGGCAGGTGGGGTGCCGCGGGCCGCCCCGCCCGGCTGAGCCCGGGCCCGAGGAGCCGGGTGGGGAGAGGCCGGGGGCGGCCCTTCCTGCCTTGCCCGGCCCCAAACAAAACTGCTGCCCCCACCGCGGGCCCGAGTGTCCGGAGCCGGCGAGAGCGAGGCGTGCGCGCGTGTCCGTGCCTGAGAGGGGGAGACAGACGCGGGGCCCCGCCGCGGGCCCCTCCGGCCGCGCTCCCTTCGCCCCACTTTCTGTTTTCTTTGTGAAGATCTTCTTTATTTCGAGTTGTACAGTTTTCCCCTCACCCCCCTTCCCCCCCCGAAGGCGGTCTGATACATTGTTTCCTTGGTAGACATTGATCCAAATGGAATGTGAGGAGAGAGGAATCCTAGTCTTTTTTTTTTAAAGATTTAATTTTCCCCCTAATCTTCCTTCCTTCCCCCCACCCCCCCTCAGAAGGCAATTTGCCGGTCTTTACATTGTTTCCGTGGTATACACGGATCCAAATTGAACGTGATGAGAGAGAAATCATATCCTTAAGGAAGAAACATAAAGTATAAAAGATAGCAAGATCAGGCAATAAATAAGATACCAGGTTTTTTCTAAATTAAAGTTAATAGTCCTTGGTCTTTGTTCAAACTCCACAGTTCTTTCTCTGGATAGAGATGGTATTCTCCTTTGCAGACAGCCTCAAATTGTCCCTGGTTGTTGCACTGATGGAATGAGCGAGTCCATCAAGGTTGAACATCACTCCCATGTAGCTGTTAGGGTGTCCAGTGTTTTTCTGGTTCTGCTCATCTCGCTCAGCATCAGTTCGAGCAGATCCCTCCAGGCTTCCCTGATTCTCCCCACTTTCTAAATAAAATGCCCAACCCTACGCCCTTGAATACATTCCATCGCCCGTTCTAGTTAACTCCCTCACCCTCCTGCCTTTGCCTCTTGCTCTTCCCTGCCTGGTCCCTTACTGCATCCGCCCACTAGTTAAAAATTTCACCCAAACATGAATCCAAGAGCGCCCAATAATGCTCCAGGCTTATTTCCTCGGTCTCCCCGAAACTTTGGCTTACCGCTTCCTCTGCTACTTCGTCACAGGATAAGATAGTTCATCTTTCCCCCAAAGCTTTCTCAGATACCCAGCTCTTAACCTTCGTCTTAGTATCACATTCCTCGGCTTTCGTTTCTCAAAACGTTTTAGCGGAACACTTTTTGGTTGGAGTTTATTAATGCCCTTTCTACTGGAGTTTTCGGTTGTCCACCTTAAAAACCCTTGTCGCTATTGTGAAGTTCAAAGACTGCCTGGAGAGAGATGGCAGTATTCTAGTTTGTTGAAGTTGAGTGCACATCTGTTCATTTAAAGGTGGCTAGAAATACAAAAATTTTAGTTGCTTTGAAGAGAAACTAAGACCTGGGCAGGATTGTCTATTTGGTGTCTGGGAAGCTTGAGGACTTAACTCTTTAGTGAACAAAAGGTATTCATTTTGCTTCATGCCATTAAAAATAGCTCTTTTGTTTTTTGGCTTCTGAAACATTTAAACTCCTCCCAGTTTTTCCCTTTGTAATCTGTGACAACATGATCTTTCTTTTCTCCGCTTCCCTTTTCTGCATCCTTCCCCTTTTGTGCACCACCATCTTTGTTCCCAATGACCTCTTTCCCCTTTTATCATCCCTTATGTTTTTTCTCTTGCCTTTCTTTTCCCTCTTTTTCATGTAGCACATAAAAGATTATGTATTTATTGGTGAGAGAGATCAGGAAAGATGTAATTAAATTAGGGGGGAATGTCAGTTTAGTATGTGAAGAGAATTCTGAATAGTAAATATACTTCAGTGAAGAAAAGTCCATCTATCATGTAAGACTGAGAGAGAGAAATGTAGATATCAAAATGGATTTTAATGTACAAATATCTTAAATTGTGGGGGGAAAAACTATTTCTGATAGGATTATTTGGTAGGATATGCTTCAGGAATCGTGGCCTGTAGCAAAAACACTACTAGTGAAATTAGATTTGGGCTTCTGAAAGGTATGACTTCTTTACAACTCTGATTTTTTCCAAAATGAGAAGGGAAAATTGAATTGTGAACAGAAACCAAGTTGAGACCAAAACTGGTCTTTATTTGACAGGCATAGTTAGTATGAAAAATTTAAGCATTTTTTGTTTTTTGTCCTAAAGATTTTTATGATTTTTAGACTAGATGATGGGGGGGGGAACTGGATTTTTTTTCGTATAATTAGAAATATATTTGAAATTTTATTTTGAAATGTCTAAACTTTCCCCTTCATTTGAAATTTTAAAATGTTAATATGCATTCTCTGATGTATAGGTCTTAAGATTTTTTTTTTCATTTATTCTGACCATAAAGAAAAGTCAGGTCTCTTGAACCAACCAGTGGCACCTTGAAATTTTGAAATTTTAATTTGTAAGGATATTATTTTAAAAGATAATTTAATTCATACTCTTTTGTCTCTTAAGTCAAATCATCTCTTAAGGGGGTGGCTGTGGTGGTTTAGCCTATAGGGATCCTTCCAGATTGAACTCTCCTTTGTAACAAAGAAAAACAATTAGGAAAGAACACCTGATACTGTGACTATATCTGACAATACAATATGCTGGCCTAGTTGCCTAGTTGTATTTCCACCCCTCCCCCTTTCCGTGTAGTGAGGAGAGGGATCTTTATTTCATTATATATGTTCTTTGGGTCCTTTCAGTTACTGTTCAACTTCCTTTAAATGACTTTTTCATTTCCATAATTCTAGTCATGGTGTATTATATTGCTCTTTTTGGTTCTGTTTATTTTTTTATTCAAAGTTCTTACAAATCTTTCTGAATTCTTTGAATTTCATTTCTTATGCATACTATTCATTGAACATAGTTCCCCCCCCCCCCAGTCATTCAGTCAATGGAATCCATATCCGTTTAATTTTTCTTTTCTTTTGCTACCACATTGAGTGCTATGAATGCTTTGTTATATATCTTGTTTCTATACTTGACTTCTTTAGACTAGGTGACCAGTTTTGAGATCATTAAGGCAAAGAATATGGACAGTTCACGTTTCTTTCATAATTCCAAATTGATGATCAAACCTGTTGTGCCATCTAATGGACAAGGCAGCTAGGTGGTACAGTGGAAAGAACTCTGGGTCTGTAATCATGAAAACCTGAATTCAAATTCAGCCTTAGACACTACCTATGTGTCTTGGACAAGTTGCCTAATACCTTTTTGCCTTAGTTTTCTCAAGTTAAATATGGGAATAATAACAGGACCTTACCTTATAGGGATATTGTGTGGATCAAATGAGTCAAGTGCTTTGCACAGTGTCTGTCACACAGTAGGTGCTTAGATACTTATTTCTTTCCCTTTTCCTTTCCCTTCACAGTTTCAAAACAGTATTACTATGCATACTTTCCCATAACTCCTTTAATGTTGTTTGTGTTTTTCCTTTTTGCAAGTTTGCAAGGTGTTAGAAAATATTTCACCTATTGTAATTTTATATTTCTTTTTATTAGTATTTTGGAGAATATTTCCAAATGGTTATTATAGTTTGCAGTTTGGAAACTTCACCTTTGGCCACTCGTGTATATTTGCAAGTCTATTCTCATATTCTCCTTGGTGACTAGATTTTTTTCTGAAAGATATATTATAGCATTAAAAGTGATATCTCAAAGAATATTTTGTTTGCTGGGGATAGATGGTCTTATCATTTAAGAGATGTGACTGGATTCTTTTATTTAGTTTTCTTGATCTAAAGATCAGTGTCACCTCTGGACATTACTGCTACTGAAAATGAAGAGCTTAATATGCTCTACTCATTGTCATAAAATATATATAAAGTAATGGAGTATAAATACAAAAAGACATGAACAAATTTAGTTTCTAGAACCAGGGCAACAAAATCAAAGATACTCTATTTTAGAGTAGCATTTCTTAAAGATTAAATTTGAATCTTTTAAAAAAAATTGTTTTGTATTCTCAAGATGTATTTTGCATTAGTATTGATAGATTTAGTACAATTGAAGGGCTGATAGGACTAGAGATTATCTAGTCTATCTTAAATTACAGATGTGAAATGAAACCCTGACTTTTCCAAGACCTCAAATTAGTATGGAGGACTCCTGTTCACTGACTAGCTTATGCTTTCTACTAAATAAGGCAGTACTTTCAAACTTTTCCTTGTTTGTAACTCCTTTTGAAGCAACGGCTCTACCATTCTTTTTGTCAAATCTGACCTCAGACACTTATTAATAACCTAGCTGTGTGATCTTGTGCAAGTTACTTCACCCCATTGCCCTAAATAAAATGTAAAAAAAGAAATCATGAACTTAGTAGCAATGAATATTTCATTTAAGATCTGCCTCTGACACATACTGACTGTGACCTTGGGCAGTTTCCTCTTAACTTTTCAGGCAACTCTATAAACTATAATTTCTTTTAGGA
This sequence comes from Macrotis lagotis, assembly GCF_037893015.1. Lineage (NCBI taxonomy): Eukaryota > Metazoa > Chordata > Mammalia > Peramelemorphia > Peramelidae > Macrotis > Macrotis lagotis. Next base: position 403,219,945 of record NC_133666.1, read on the forward strand.
TTTTTTTGCAAGGCAATGGGGTTAAGTGGTTTGCTCAAGGCCATACAGCTAGGTAATTATTAAGTGTCTGAGGTCAGATTTGAACTCAGGTACTCCTGACTCCAGGGCCAGTGCCCTATCCACCGTGCCACCTAGCCACCCCATATAAACTATAATTTCTGAGAAAATAAATTTGTTTAAGATATTTCTTAATCTGGGAGTTTTTAGGATCAATAATTTAGAACTTGAAAATGATCTTACAGGTCACAAAACCTAGTCACTTTATTTGACAGATAAGGAAATTGAGATTGACTTGCATAGGGTCACACAGTGTCAGGCAAGATTTGAATCCAGGTCTACTTGACTTCAAGTCTTACACTCCATCTTATCATGATGAAATTGTTGGTCAAGTCCCAATGACTATATTAAATTGAACATTATAGTAACCAAACTGCCTTTCTTGTCTGTGTCCCTTTCTGAATTTTAGGTTCTCTTTCTCTTTTTTTGTTTTTCTCTTTCTTTTTTTTTTAATCTGTTTCATTGATGGTTTTTCTTTCTCTTTTTTTTGGCAAGGCAATGGGAGTTAAGTGACTTTCCCAAGGTCACACAGCTAGATAATTAAGTGTCTTAAGGCTGGATTTAAATTCAGATCTTCCTGATTTCCAGGGCCAGTGCTCTCTATTCACTGTGCCACCCAGCTGCCCCATTTTTCCCCCCTCAAGTCACTGTAACTATGTACCATTCTCCCCTCTCTTGAATGAAATTAATTAATTAAAACATATATTAAGTGTTCTTTATATACAAGATACTGCTAGTTTCTGATGAAACCAAAGAAAGTCCTTAATGACCTCCTTCCAAGGGAAGATAGTGTGTTGTGCATATATAAAGGAGGAGTTATATGATTTGTGTATAAACATATTTATAAATATGAGGAGTTATGTGATGTGTGTTACACACACACACACACACACACACACACACACACACTAGGAGTTATATGATTTAGTAAGTCACTGGATGGTAAGTAGAACTTCAGAGTAGTGTCCTTTCCAGGAATGATCATGTTGATTTGGTTATGCCAAGATTCATATAGATGTTGGGGAGAGAGAGAGAGAGATTAGATATTGACACAGCTTGAAGCTTCTCAGCTATAAAGAATCAGCCTGACCCCAGGCAAAAGTGGAGAGCCCAACTGGTGAGGAGATAAGGTATGAAGGTGGTCAGACAGCAGCTGGCAACGTGATGCAATCTGGCTAATTATGGAAAATTCTCACTTTGAAAGAACTCTGGTCAGTCTCTGCTAATACAGCATATTTACTGAACACCTGATAGAGAGATGATAGGCCTACACTTACAGGCATAGCTAATGATAAATGGATGTTAAGAAAGAATAGTAAGTATTTACTATGTACCAAGTACTGAGGCTACAGAGAAAAATTGATCTTACCCATACTCTGAAGGAACTCACATACTACTAGTAGGACACAACACATATAGAAGGTTTCAGATATGTTTGCAAATGGAAAGAATCACTGTTTCTTAGGGTTTTCTGTCAAGGCACAAGGTGTCATTTCTGTTGATAAAATCATATCTGTTTCTGATGTTGTCTGGCCAAGGATGTTGGTGGCAAGAACTTTTCTGAGTCCTTAAAATCAAAAACTAATTCTAATCATGAAATATATATATATATATATATATATATATATATATATATATATATGCCAAACAAATAAATTGCTATATCTGCAAGTGTTATGTCTCATTCTGTATCTCTTGTCCACATCACTGTCAAAAGGTGAGAGACTTACACTTTATTAGTCATTTTCTGACATGTTTCAAAGTTGTTTTTCATTGCATTATTGTAGTAATGTAAATTGTTTTTCTAGTTTACTCATTTAGCTTTATATTATTTTGTACAAGTCTTCCTGGGTTTTTCTGGCACAGTGATTTTCCATTTTATTTATATATCATAATTTGTTCAACCATTGTGAAATTGGTGAGCACACACCTGCCTTGTTTCAGTTCTGTGCAACAGTTCACAGCTCAGCTAACTTCATTGAGGGCCTGTCTTCCTTTTATTCCCTCCTTCACTGAATGGTGGTCATTTTCTTTTTTTGCCAGTCTGATGGTTGTGAGATGGATTTGCAAATTTTAATTGTCATTTGTTGCTTTTTTTTTTATGTGATAATTGATGGTTTACATTTCTTTTGAAAACTGCTTGTACATATCCTTTGCTCAGTTATGGGGGAAATGGCTTTTCTTCTGTATTTGTATAGATTTCTTATTATCTTGGAAATCAGAGCTTTATTAGAGAAATATACTGCAATTTTTTTTTATTTTTTTGGCCATCATCACTGATTGATAACCCTTTTTGACTAGGAATTGGATCTTGGACTAATAAGTAACTTTGTGGTTAGTTTGTGATTAGAGGAATTCTGGTAAGAATCAGCCACAAAATTAAACTTCTTTATATAAATTTGAAATTCCCAAGTGGTGACTGCATAAACATGCCTTTGCAGTTTTTCATTCCTATAATTCTGAATATCCAAATATCCTGAGTATAGAGAATTTTTTCCAGTTAACCTGTAGAATCATATTTTCTGTATTAATATTATTGGATTATTTTGTCTGCTTTTTTCTTTCTTAATTTTAACCTTTCTAACATTTTTGTTCTGTTACCATTACTTTGCATACCCATATATATTTATATATACATGAATATACATATGTGTGTGTGTCTATATGTCTACTACCTTTAAAATTCAGTAAGTCCGTCACTGAAGTTATCTGCCTGTTGTGACCTCAAAGTGATTGTGGATTCTTCAGAGCAGTGCCAGCAGTGTGAATTACGATGGACTAATCTTACCTATTTTTGTTTTTAGTTTGATTTTTTTTTTTTGCTAGGCAATGGGGTTAAGTGGCTTGCCCAAGGCCACACAACTAGGTAATTATTAAGTGTCTGAGGCTGGATTTGAACTCAGGTGCTCCTGACTCCAGGACCAGTACTCTATCCCCTGCACCACCTAGCTGCCCCTCTAGATGATCGCTTAAGATATTTTACAGCTTTGGTTAATCTGTGATTTTATATGTTATCTATCTTGCAATTATATGCATGTCCTATCTGCTATCTAAAAAAGCAAACTGAAAATTTGATTGTATTGGCTATTCATTTTGTGAGTTATCTGTAGTCTTTTTTTATTAAGTATTTAATTAAATTGCAGACTCCTGGCCACCTGTAGTCCGGGAGGGAGAAGCTCAAACTGGGCACAAAAAGGAGAAAGTATATGTATATACACACATATAAAAATAACTTCTTGTTGACCTGAGGGTGCTGCTCCAGGTGGGCAGAAGCAGATCAACAGCAGGCAAAGGAAGAGATGACCAAGATCACTTAACTGAAAATGAAGCTAAAGCATATGGAGAATCTAAAGTAGTTGTAAAACCCCACGGTATTTCAAAATTAGGACTATAGTCCATGTTCTGGGGAATAGAATGAAAGTCAAAAACAGTCCTGAATACTGAAGGTATTTCATCTCATGGGAAAAACAATTGCAAACTTTGTAGAAAGCAGTAGCAGTGGGGAGGACTGGAAAGCTTCATGCCAAGTGTGATATTTTTTTTTAAATTTATTTTTTATCCTCATTTTGTACAAATGTTTTTTTACATTATTAAAATATTCTTGTTTACAAGTAAACAAAATACCCCCCCCCATGAATATAGATAGACTTGCTTGGGCGAAAAAAGTAAAGGAGAGAGAAAAAAAATTAAAATTAAAAAAAATAATAGTAATAATTGTAGGTATGGCTAGGTGGCACAATGGACAAAGCACCAGCCCTGGAGACATGAGCACCCGAGTCCATATCCAGCCTCGTAAACCCAACAATTACCCAGCCATATGACATGCAAGCCACCCGATCCCTACTGCCGTGCAAAAACCAAAAAGAAGGAAAAAAAAAGACCCAAAATAAAATAAAATAATAATAATAGTAGGGGTGGCTGGGTGGCAGACAGAGCATTGGCCCTTGAGCCAGGAGCACCTGGGTCCAAATCCGGCCCCAGACACCCAAAGATCACCCTGCTATGTGGCCCCAGGCAGGCCACCCAGCCCCACTTGCCCTGCACCCTCCCCCAAATAATAATAACAAAAAATGTGCTTGAGTCTTTGTTCCAACACCAACAACTCTGTTACTGGTGGATCACATTCTTTATGATAAGTCCATCACAAAAGTTACTTCCATATTTTTCCAACGTTGCCATCGCTGATCGCAACTCCCTCCTTTCTTATTTCTCCACTACCATGTACTATATTTTCTCTCTCCTTTCACTCTGACTCTGCCGTAGGGTCGCTGAGTGGTGCAGCAGACAGATCCCTGGTCCTGGGGCCAAGAAGCCCTGAGCCCCCATACCACCCCTTAGTCCCAGAATCCACCTGGCCCTATGGTCCTGGGCAGGCCTTCCATTCCCAGCCCCTTGCAAGAAGTAAAAAAGAAAATGTGTTATATCTGGCCACTCTTCCCCCATAGTCCATCCTCGCCTCCTTTATTCACATCCCCACCCCTTCCCCCTGCTCCCCCCTCCTTCTTAGTCCAGATGTCTATACCCCATTGAGTATATATTTGCTGTTTCCTAGCCATGTCTGATGAGGGCAAAGGTTCCCTCATTCCCCCTTGCCTTCCCCCCTTCCATATCATTGCAATAGCTCATTGTAATAAAAAAAAATCTTATTATGTGAAATATCTTGGACTATTCCCCCTCTCCTTTTTCTTTCTCCCATTACATTTCCCTTTTTTTCCTATTGACTCCATTTTTACACCGTATTTTATCTTCGAATTCAGCTTTCTCCTGTGCTTCAACTATAAAAGCTCCCTCTACCTGCTCTATTAACTGAGAAGGTTCATATGAATATTATCAGTATCATTTTTCTATACATGCAGTTCATCCTCATTAAGTCCCTCATATTTCCCCCCTCTCCTCCAATCTCCACGCTTCACCTGAGTCCTGTATCTGAAGATCAAACCTTCTATTCAGCTCTGGCCATTCCAAAAGGAACATTTGAAATTCCCCTGGCTCATTGAAAGTCGATCTTTTTCCCTGGAAGAGGACATTCAGCCTTGCTGGGTAGTTCATTCTTGGCTGCATTCTAAGCTCTTTTGCCTTCTGGTATATTGTATTCCAAGCCCTACGAGCTTCCAATGTAGTTGCTGCTAAATCCTGTGTGATCCTGACTGCAGTTCCACGATATTTGAACTGTGTCCTTCTGGCTGCTTGTAATATTTTCTCTTTGACTTGGGAGTTCTGGAACTTGGCTATAATATTCCTAGGGGTTGGTTTTTTGGGATCTCTTTCTTGGGGGGGATCAGTGGATTCTCTCCATTTCTATTTTGCCCTCTGCTTCTAGAATATCAGGGCAATTTTCCTGTAGTAATTCTTTGAAAATGATGTCAAGGCTCTTTTCCTGATCATTACTTCAGGTATGCCAATAATTTTTAAATTATCTTTCCTAAGTCTGTTTTCCATATCAGTTGTTTTTTCAATGAGATATTTTACATTTTCTTCTAATTTTTCATTTTTTTGGTTTTGAAGTATTGATTCCTGGTAAATTCATCAATCTCCCTGAATTCTCTTCTTTGTCTGAAGGATTTGTTCTCCTCAGAGAGTTTTCTTATCTCTTTTTCCATCTGGCCAATTTTGCTTTTTAAAGCATTCTTCTCCTCAATAACTTTTTGAACTGTTTATCCATTTGACCTAAGCTGGTTTTTAGCATGCTATTTTCTTCAGCATTTCTTTAGATTTCCTTGACTAAGCTGCTGACTTCATTTTCATGTTTTTCCTGCATCTCTCTCCTTTCTTTTCCCAGTTTTTCTTCCAACTCCCTCATTTGATTTTCAAAGTCTTTTTTGAGCTCTGTCATAGCCTGAGCCCAATTTCTGTTTTTCTTTGAGTCTTTAGATTTAGGAGCTTGTGCTTCCTCATCTTCAGACTGAGTATTTTGATCCTTCTTGGGCTCATTTGCAAAATATTTCTCAATAGTCTTCCTCTCATTTCTCTGCTCATTTTCCCAGCCTGGGCCTGGTTTTGGGGTGCTTCCTGATCTTTTGGGACACTCCCACAAGGGTCTCAGTGTGTGAGGCTCTGTCCTCCCTCCTGGTCTGTGAATAACCATAAGCACCCCCATCTGCCTCTGGGCCAAGGTGGGGGGTGCCCTGTTGTTCTTTGGGGGAGCCCAGACTGGGATCAGGATCTGAATGTGTTCAGAGCCCCAGAGTTCTGTTCCAGGGGCAGAGGACTGAGCTCAGCAGTCTCTCTCTCTTCACTCCCCTCCCTCAGCTCAATGGACTCATGCCCTGGAGGCTCCTGCTTAAGCTCTGTCTGCTTCTGCTTCCGGCTCTGGGCTGCAGAAATACCAAGCTGCTTGCTGTGTGCCCTGAGGGCTGGGCTCGGCTCCATGTGCTTGCTCTGGCAGAGGTCTCCCCTGCTGTTCCCCCAATTTGTGCCTGGTGCTCCCCGGGGTGCAGCTCAGGAAACTCCCCCGCTGCTGTGAGCCGTGACTCCCAGTGTCCTGGGGCTGCCTCCGGGATGCTGAAGTTCTTTCGCTCTAGGGGCAGCCTCCTCTCTGACCCCAGGAGCAGAGCCTTTCTGCTCTTTTTCCAGGTTACCTTGAGTAGGAGAACTGCTTCACTGGGTCCTTTGTGGGTTCTGTCTCTCAAAAGTTTAGTTAGAGTCCTTAGTTTATGAGTTTTATCAGAGAGCTCCTAAGACTAGATCCCTTCTTATTGCCATCTTGGCTCTGCCCCCCAAGTGTGATATTTTAACTGAGTCTTAAAGGAATCCAGGCAAACTGAGCAGAGGAAAGAAAACATTTCAGTCATTGGGAATAACCAATGAAAAGGTAAAGTGACAAGTGCAGTATGTGTGCAAGTATTGTGTTTGAGGAAAAGCAAGAAAGCCAGTGTTACTGGAGGGGGTATGAAGTGTAAGAAGACTGAAAAGGGGAAAGGACCATATTGTGAAGACCTTTAAAAGCCAGAAAATTTTAAATTTGATCTTTGGTCTTATAGAGAACCACTGTTTCTTAGGTAGGAAAATGATAGGATCAAGATCTTCACTTTATTAGTGGAAGATTACTTTGGTAGCTGGCAGATGGACTGATGTGAGAAGAAACTTGCCAGACCAACAAGCAATCTATTGCAGTAGTCCAGGCATGAGTGCCAGAGGTAGTGGTTGTATCAGAGAAGACAAAGGTAGGAGCATGTGGAGCAACTGATTTATTTAAGTGAAAGTAGAATGATAAGACTGGGCAACAGATTGGGTTTTTAGGTTGACCATAAGCAAGAATATGAGGATGACACCTAATTTTGCACCTGGGTGCCTGGAAGGATGGTGGTGCCTTCAGTGTCAGGGGAGTAGAGGCAATAAGCATTTATATGACACCTATGATATGCCAAGCACCATGCTAAATCCTTATAAATATCTCATTTATTCTTTACAACTCTTTGAGTTAGGTGCTGCAACCCCCATTTTATAATTGAAAAAAGTGATACAAATGTTTGTAAAACATTTAGCATTAGTGCTTGATTCATAGGTACTAAATAAATATTATTACTGTTATGACTATTATTATAGTTAGAATTTATGTTGTACCTGTTGCATGCCAAATCTCATTTGATCTTCTGACCAACTCTAGGAGGTAAGTGCTTTTCTCCTCATTTTGCAGATGTGGAAGTTAAGTCAAATAGTTAAGTGACAAGGGTCATTTAGCTAGGGGTCACGAAATGAGAAAATGTTGAGGACTGATTTGAGACCTGATTTGAACTCAGGTCTTCCTGAAGGTACTGGTTAGTCCTAGCTAACATGCCATGATTCAGCTTCACATACTATCCAGCTAAGCCATCTCACCCTCTGGTTACTGCTGCTGACCTGCTCATCCCCACCAGTCCAGTGTCCTCTACTCTACCAGGTTCATAGCTTGGTCTCCCTGAAACTAAAGTTCCATTGAACTTGGATTCAGAAGTTTATAAAACTTTGACTAGAATAAAGTAGGCAAGCAATGCTTTTCCTGATTGATTATAGCAGCTAATAGGAAAATAAGACTTCATTCAGGACCATACCTTCAAGTTTCTGCTGAATAAGAATCATTAAGATACTGCATCCTTTCTCCAAAGCTTTCACATTAATGTTCTCAATGTTACATTCCCAATAGCAATGGCATCTCTCACCAGCTCTATCTTTCTTTGGTAATAAAGTAACTTCAGTGGGATTTGGGTCTGAAAAGGAAACCTAGGAAACTTGTTTGAATATGATGTTCCACTTTATGTCTCTCCCTCCCAAACTAAGGAGTTCTTCCCCAGTGCTACCTGATCCAGATGCCAAGCCCTGGAAAATTTGACCCATTCCTTTTCTGAATTGTTCTGTTAGAAACTAGGAGGGATGGGAATTCAGAAAAGCCTGGAAGGATTTGCATGAACTGTCCTGCATTGGGACCTCACTATTCTGATAGAGGATTGCCATGGTCAGGCATTTCAGCTCAATAGATAATTCTTTCCTTAAACTTCTACTAGCGTCCATATTTCCCTGAGCTTTGTACAGTCCCTTTTAGTTCTATAATTGTAATCAAAGTCAATTCTTTTTGTCACTGGAAAGTAAGTGTCAATCTCTTCTCTCCAGTATAACTTTCTAAGCCAAAATATCCTTCCCTGACCACTATCCCTCTATAAGTTTCTAGAGGACAAGGACATGTTTTGTTTTTTGCCTTTGTGTTCTGGATCATTTGTACTATTATTGACACACCTAAAAGCTTTTTTTTCTTTTTAGGATTTTGCAAGGCAATGGGGTTAAGTGACTTGCCCAAGGTCATACATACAGCTAGGTAAAGTGTCTGAGGCTGGATTTGAACTCTGGTCCTCCTGACTCCAGAGCCAGTCCTCTATCCACTGTGCCACCTAGCTGCCCTCTCACCCAAAAGTTTTTTTTTTCATTAATTTATTCATCAGTGGCAGATTGAAAAACTGTAGGGGACTGGGTACTTTCTTTAAGAATAGTATGAATTTATGGCATTCTGTATGAATACTTGTTTTCAGATGAACAAGGATATTAGAGCTATCATAAACATCTCTGATAAAGTCTATACTATCCCAGATAAACCTGTTCTTCTCTGATCTTAAGAAGCTAAGCAAAGACATGCTTATTTAGTACTTGGTTGGGAGACAATCTGGAAATACCAGGTGCTGTGGGCTTTTTAGAGGCAGTTAGCTCAGTGGACGGAGTGCTAGATCTGGAGTCAGAAAGGACCTGAGTTGAAATGCCACCTTAGACACTTGTTAGCTGTGTTACCTTGGGCATATCACTAAACCTCTTTCTGCTTTAATCCACTGAAGATGGAAATGGTAAACTACTTGAGTAACTTTGCCAAGAAAACCTTGTGGAAGGTATGTCCATGAGGTCACAAAGAGATGGACACAATTGAATGACTGAATAACAACAAATTATATCTCTGCTTTCATATAGACTGCCTTGAAATCTTGAACTTAATCTTTTCTTCAGCTATTTCCTTTGCCATATCTGACTAACTAAATAACAAACTTTATAAAGATAGGGAACATGTGTTATACTTTGTATCTTCCACAGTACTTTCTGATAGTGGCTTCAAGAAACAATTTTATTTGATCAGTACTCTGTAGTAAAAGACATGTCTGACCCATGGTTTTTAAGCATATGTAGCCACTGATAGCTTTTTTTTTTTAAACTATTTAAGGCAATGGAGTCAGTGATTTGCCCAAGGCCACACAGCTAGGTAATTATTAAGTGTCTGAGGCTGGATTTGAACTCAGGTACTTCTGACTCCAGAGCAGGTGCTCTATCCACTGCCCCATCTAGTTTCCCCTAGGCAATTTTTTAAATTGTTTTTTTTCAATTTTACAATTTTTCCCCCCTAATCTCAGTTCCTTCCCCCACCCCCCACAGAAGGCAATCTATTAGTCTTTACATTGTTTCCATGTTAACGCATTGATCAAAATTTAATGTGTTGAGAGAGAAATCATATCCTTAAGGAAAAAATAAAATATAAGAGAAAGCAAAATTATACAATAAGAGAACTTTTTTTAAAAAATTAAATAGTAGTCTTTGGTAATTGTTCAAACTCAGTAATTCTTTCTTTCAACATAGATGATATTCTCCATCACAGGTATCCCAGAATTTTCCTTGATTGTTACACTGATGAAATGAGAAAGTCCATCAAGATTGATCATCATTTCCCATGTTGCTGTTAGGGTGTACAATGTTCTTCTGGTTCTGCTCATCTTGCTCAGCATCAGTTCATGCAAATCCTTCCAGGTTTCTCTGAATTCCCATCCCTCCTGGTTTCTAATAGAACAGTAGTGTTCCATCACATACATATACCACAGTTGGTTCCTCTATTCCCCAATTTATGGACAGTCACTCAATTTCCAATTCTTTGTCACACAAATACGGCTGCTATGAATATTTTTGTACAAGTGATTTTTTACCCTTTTTCCATGATCTCTTCAGGGTATAGACCCAGGAGTGGTATTGCTGGATCAAAGAGTATGCACATTTTTATTGCCCTTTTGGGTATAATTCCAGATTTCTCTTCAGAAAGGTTGGATGAGTTCACAGCTCCACCAACAATGTATTAGTATCCCAGATTTCCCAAATTCCTTCCAACATTGATCATTGTCCTTTCTGGTCATATTGGCCAGTCTGAGAGGAGTGAGGTGGTACCTCAGAGATGCTTTAATTTGTATTTCTCTAATCAGTAGTGATTTAGAACAATTGTCCATATGATTATGGATGGTTTTGATTGCCTCATCCGTAAATTGGCTCTGCATATACTTTGACCATTTGTCAATTGGGGAATGGCTTGTTTTTTTTTATAAATTTGGCTCAGTTCTCTCTATATTTTAGAAATGAGTCCTTTGTCAGAAATACTAGTTGTAAAAATTGTTGCCCAATTTACTACATTTCTTTTGATCTTGGTTACAGTGGTTTTGTTTGTGCAAAAGCTTTGAAATTGAATGTAATCAAAATTATCTAGTTTGTTTTTAATGATGGTCTCCATCTCTTCTTTGATCATAAACTGCTTCCCTTTCCATAGATCTGACAGATAAACTATTCCTTATTTAAATTTTGTTTGCTTAAAATATTGTCTTTAATGTCTAAATCCTGTACCTGTTGTGATCTTATCTTGGTATAGTTTTCTCATCTGTAAAATGAGCTGGAGAAGAAAATGGCAAACCACTTCAGTTTCTTAGCCAGGAAAACCCCAAAAGGGGTCACAAAGAGTCAAACTTAACTGAAAATGACTAAATACAATAACAACAAATTAAAGGAAAATTACTTTCATCTTTCTTAACATTATGAAAGAAACTGATGTATTATTGTGGAAAAAACACTGAATTTGGAATCCAGGGACTTATTCAAATTCTACCATCTCTTATATATATTCCTTATCTGACTGAGCCTCAGTTTCCTTTTTAGGAAGTTCCTTATTAGGGAGTTGGACATGATCTTTAAAATGTCTTCCAGCTCTGAGACTTCCGGCCAAGATGGTGGAGAGAAGAAAGGCACAGTGCTAGTCTCTTGATCTTCTCCATATCTTCCCTCATATATAATATGAAACAAACCTCTTAATGGAAATCTGATCTACAAAATCCAGAAAGAGAAACTAGGAGAAGATCTGCCTCAAGGTTTGTCCTCCCAGATCATGGGGGATCATGGGTGAGTGAGGCTCAGAGGGTGGACACTGCCAGGAGCACAGGACAGGGTCAAAGCCTGAGAGCTTGACTAGCCTGATCAGTGGGGAAGACTCGAGCCTGGAAGCCTAAAAGCAGGGCAAGCCTGATCAGCCACAGGGGCAACTAGGAAGCAAAGGCATTGGTTGTGACACTGATAATCTGGAGCCTGCATGTAAAGCTGGAGGATGTTATAGTGCAGGAGAGCTGCTTATAGTGCAGGAGAGCTGTTATAGTGCAGGAGACCTGCAGCCATACCTTCATTTCAGCTGAAGCCTATTCCCAGAACAAACACAATTACAGCCCACCTCTGCCCCCCGGCTAAGAGCAGCAGACCTCCCTCAGCTGTGAATAGGGAGAGCAATTACCTTGCCCCATAGCAAAACCCACCACTGGACAAAGATAAAGGTACTCAACAGCTTCATCCACCCCCTCCAGGCTAAGGGAGAGGGCCTCAAATTAAGGTCACAGAAACTCCAGAGAAAGCAGCCAACACAGTCTACTGGCCAGCCCACTTGGATTTATCCTCCAGGGGATCTCAAGACCAAGCCTCTGTGAACTAGCCCCTCACCAACATTAGGTCTTAGGAAAATGAAGAAAGATCAGAGAAAAGGAGGGTTCAAAGAGAAATTCCTAGAACGAAAAGCCCCTAATTCAGAGAGACCTAGAACCTCTGAGGAGAATATGGTTTGGTCTCTAGCACAGAAAGACTTCCTTGAAGAAATCAGGAAGGAGTTTAAAAATCAATTGGAAAATTTGGGAGAGACAATTAACTCCTTGCAACAAGAAAACAAATCAGTGGAAAATACAATTGATTGAATGAATGCAAAAAGAAAACAATTCTCTGAAAACCTCTGGTCAAATGGAAGACTGTTTCAAAAATAGAATTGACCAATTGGAAAAGGAGCTGCAAAAGATAAATGAAGAAAATTCTTCTCTTAAAAAAAAAGAATGGAATCTGTGGAAACTAATGACTTTATGAGACAGCACGAGTCTGTTAAACATAACCAAAAAAATTGAAAAAATAAAAGAAAGTGTAAAATACCTCATCAGCAAAATCACTGACCTTGAGAATAGAATGAGGAGAAACAACCTGAGAATTATAGGACTTCCTGAAAACATTGAAGAGAAAAAAAAGCCTGGACTTAATATTACAGGATTTAGTGATGGAAAACTACCCTGATGTCATGGAACCAGAGGGCAAAATTATTATTGAAAGAATACAATGATCCCCTCTAGAAAGAGATCCTAAAATGAAAATACCAAAGAATATTGTGGCCAAATTCCAGAACTATCAGATAAAAGAGAAAATCCTTCAAGCAGCCAGAGAGAAACAATATAGACCAAGGAGCCACAGTATGGATTACACAGGACCTGGCGGCATCAACATTAAGGGATTGAAGGTCCTGGAATGAGATATTTGGAAGAGCAAGGGAGCTTGGAATGCAGCCAAGAATCCACCCAGCAAAACTGCACCTTCTCTTCCAGGGGACAGGAAGGACATTTAACAAAATGGAAGACTTCCAACATTTCCTGATGAAAAAAATCAGAGCTTAATAGAAAATTTGGACATCAAACAGGAGGTTCAAGAGACACATGAAAAGGTAAAGAAAAAAAACTGCTACCCAATAAGATGAAACTGACTGTATCCCCTCCTGGGAAAAAGATTCTCATAACTCTTGAGAATTGTAACTCTATTAGAGAGGATTTACTTAACTAGAAGGGACAGATACTTACGACTTTTCTGTGACTCAGAATGATTTAAAAACACTACCTCCTTACAAAGGGGGACAGTAAGGAAATAGGAGGATGGAGGAGATTGAATGGGATAAGTCTCATTACATTAAGAGGTACAAAAGACCTATTGTAATAGAGGGGAAGAAGAGAGGAGCTGAGAACCACCTGAATCTTCCTCTCTTCAGATTTGGCTTAAAGTTAATTTACACAAACACTCAGTTAAGTTAAGAAACTTATCTTAGCTTTCAGATATTAAAAGGGGAGGACAGGGGATGGGGAAGGGGAGAAAAAGGGGAACTAACAGAAGAAAGGGAGGGGGAGAAGGGAAAGAAAGGGGGAGGGGGGTTGATATAGGAGGGCAAACACACTGAAGGGGGCAGTATTAAGAAACAAAATACTGGCGAATATGGAAAAGGGAAAAATACAAACAGGGAAGATAGCATGGAGGGCAATAAAGAGTTCATAATTATAACTTTGAATGCGAATGGGATGAACTCTCCCTTAAAACATAAGTAAATAGAGTAGATAAAAAACCAGAATCCCTATGATATGCTGCTTACAAGAAACTCATTAAAACCAGAGAGAAACATATAGATTAAAGGTAAAAGGTTGGAGCAAAATATGTTTTTCTTCAGCTGAAGTGCAAAAAAGCATGGGTAGCAATCCTTATCTCAGACAAAGCAGCTGCAAAAATAAATCGTGTTAAAGGAGATAATGATGGAAACTATATTCTTATAAAAGGTACCATAGACAATAAAGTGATTTCAATACTGAAAATTGTATGCACCCAATGGTATAGCATCCAAATTCTTAGAGGAGAAATTGAAAGAGATACAGGAAGACATAGATAGCAAAACTACTTAGTGGGAGACCTCAACCTCCCACTCTCAGATTTAGACAAGTTAACCATAAAATAAACAAGAAAGAAGTTAAGGAGATAGATTGTTAGAAAACCTAGACATGATAGACTTATGGAGAAAACTGAATGGGGATAGAAAGGAATATACTTTTTTTTTTCCCTGCAGGACATGGCACTTACAGAAAAATTGACCACACACTAGGGCATAAAAACCTAATGTTCAACTGCAGAAAGACAGAAATAGTGAATACATCTTTCTCAGATCATAATGTAGTAAAAATCATATGTAATACTGGACCAGCGAGATACAGACCCAAAACTAATTGGAAACTAAATAACCTCATTTTTAAGAATGAGTGGATCAAGCAACAATTATAGGAAAGAATTATTTCATCCTAGATAATAACAATAATGAAACAACATACCAAAACCGATGAGATTTACTCAAGGCAGCTGTCAGGACATAGTATAATCTTTAAATGCTTACATGAATAAATTAGAGAAAGAAGAAATAAATGAACTAAATATACAACTAAAAAAAATTAGAGGAAAGAACAAATTAAAAATCCCCAATTAAATACCAAATTAGAAATTCTAAAAATTAAAGGAGAAATTAATAAAATTGAAAGCAAGAAAACTTTTTTTTGTTTTTGTTTTTGCAAGGCAAATGAGGTTAAGTGGCTTGCCCAAGGCCACACAGCTAGGTAATTATTAAATGTCTGAGACCGGATCTGAGCCCAGGTACTCCTGACTCCAAGGCAGGTGCTTTATCCACTATGCCACCTAGCTGCCCCAAGAAAACTTTTTAATTAAGAAATAAAACCAAGAGTTGGTTTATGAAAAATCCAATAAATTTTTTTTTTGCAAGGCAAGTGGGGTTAAGTGGCTTGCCCAAGGCCACACAGCTAGGTAATTATTAAGTGTCTGAGACCGGATTTGAACCCAGGTACTCCTGACTCCATGTCCGGTGCTTTATCCACTGCGCCACCTAGCCGCCCCTAAAATCCAATAAAATTGATAAACCTCTGGTCAATTTGATTTAAAAAAAAGGAAGAAAAAAACCAAATTACTAGTATTATAAATAAAAAAGATGAACTCACCACCAATGAGGAGGAAATTAAAGTAATAATTCAAAATTATTTTGCCCAACTATGCCAATAAATTTGACAAACTTAGTGAAATGGATGAATATTTACAAAAATATAAGTTGCCCAGGTTAAGTGAAGGGGAAATTAAGAACTTAAACAACCCTATCTCAGAAAAAGAAATTCAACAAGCCATTATTAAACTCTGTAAGAAAAAATCTCCAGGGCCAGATGGATTCACAAGTGAATTCTATCAAACTTTTAAGGAACAATTGGTTCCAGTTCTATATAAACTCTTTGGAAAATAGGTGAAGACGGAACTCTGCCTAACTCTTTCTATGACACCAATATGGTGCTGATCCTAAACCAGGAAGAGTTAAAACAGAGAAAGAAAATTATAGACCTATCTCCCTAATGAATATAACTGCCAGAATCTTAAATAAAATTTTAGGTAATTGATTACAACAAGTTATTACTAGGATAATACACTATGACCAAGTAGGATTTATTCCAGGGATGCAGGGTTGGTTTAATATTAGGAAAACTGTTAGGTTTATTATTGACATAATTATACTGTCATAAATCATATGATTATATCAATAGATGCTGAAAAAGCTTTTGACAAAATACAACATCTATTCCTACTAGGAATAAATGGTTTGTTCCTTGGAATAATAAGCACTATCTATCTGAAGTCATCAACAAACATTATGTGCAATGGGGATAGCCTAGAGGCATTCCCAGTAAGATCAGGGGTGAAACAAGGATGCCCATTATCACTACTACTATTCAATATTATATTAGAAATGTTAACTTCAGCAAATAGAGAAGAAAAAGAAATTGAAGGAATTAGAATTGGGAAGGAAGAGACCAAAATTCTCACTCTTTGTAGATAACATGACGGTATACCTAGAAAATCCCAAAAATATCATCTAAAAAACTACTAGAAATAATTAGCAACTTTAGTAATGTTGCAGAATATAAAATAAACTCATAAATCTGCAACATTTCTACATATGACTAGCAAGATACAGCTGAAAGTGGTAGAAAAAGCAATCTCATTCAAAATAACCTCAGACAATATAAAATACCTGGGAGTCTGTGTGCCAATCCAGACTCAAAGACTTTTTGAAAACAATTACAAAACACTTCCCCCAAAAATAAAACCAGATTTAGATAACTGGGCAAATATCAACTGCTCATGGATAGGCCAATCTAACAAAATAAAAATCACAATTCTTGCAAAACTAGATTACCTGTTTAGTGCCCCACCAATATCCAAAATATTACTTTAATGAATTATCAAAGTTGTAAGTAAATTCATATGGAGAAATAAAAAGTCAAGAATTTCCAGGGAATCAATGGGAAAAAAGTACAGAAGAAGGTGGCTTAGCCTTACCAGATCTCAAATTATATTATTAAAGTATCAGTCATCAAAACTGTCTGGTCGGGTGGCTAGGTGGTGCAGTGGATAGAGCACCAGCCCTTGAAGTCAAATAGTCAAATAGGCCCTGAGTTCAAATCCAAACTCCCAACACTTAATAATTACCTAGCTGTGAGGCCTTGAGCAAGCCACTTAACCCCATTTGCCTTGCAAAAAAAAACAAACAAACACTGGTATAGGCTAAGACGCAGAGTGGTGGATCAGTGGAATAGACTAGGTGCAATAGCAGGAAATGATTATAGTAATCTCCTGTTTGATAAACCCAAAGAATCCAGTTATTGGGATAAAAACTCTCTCTTTGACAAAAACTGTTAGGAAAATTGGCAGAAATTTAGATTAGGCCAACACTTCACACCCTATACCAAGTACGATCAAAATGGATACAGGATTTAGGCATTAAAAAACTATAATCAAATTTGAAGATGAAGAAGTAGTTTACCTGTCAAATCTATGTAAAGGGAAGCAGTTTATGACCAAGGAAGAGATGGAGAACCTCATTAAAAACAAGATAGATAATTTTGATTACATTAAATTAAAAAGTTTTTGCACAAACAGAACCACTGTAACCAAGATCAAAAGAAATGTAGTAAATTGGGAAACAATTTTTAAAACTGGTCTTTCTGACAAAGGACTTATTTCTAAAATATACAGAGAACTGAGTCAAATTTAAAAAAAAGCCAATTGACAAATGATCAAAGGATATGCAAATGAATTTTAGAGATGATGAAATCAATGCTATCCATAGTCATATGAAAAATTGCTCTAAATCACTACTTATTAGGGAAATACAAATTAAAGCATCCCTGAGATACCACCTCACACTTTTTAGACTGGCCAGTATGACCAGAAAGGTCAGTGATCACTGTTGGAAGGGATGTGGGAAATCTGGGACACTAGTACATTGTTGGTGGAGCTGTGAACTCATCCAACCTTTTGGGAGAGCAATCTGGAATAGTTTTGGTGCAATAGCAGGAAATGATTATAATAATCTGCTCTTTGATAAACTGAAAGAGACCAAAAGGACAACAAAAATGTTCATACCCTTTGATCCAGCAGTACTACTACTGGGTCTATACCCTGAAAATATCATGAAAAAGAGTAAAAACATCACTTGTACAAAAATATTCCTAGCAACTCTGGTGTCAAAGAATTGGAAATTGAGTGAATGTCCTTCAATTGGGGAATGGCTTAACAAACTGGTATATGTATGTCATGGAACATGATTGTTCTATTAGAAACCAGGTGGGATGGGAATTCAGGGAAGTCCGGAGGGATTTGTATGAACTGATGCTGAGTGTGAGATGAGCAGAAGTAGAAAACCACTGTATACCCTAACAGCAACATGTGGGTAATGATCAACCTTAATGGACCTGCACATTCCATCAGTGCAAGAACTAGGGATGATTTTGGGCTATCTGCAATATCTGTATCCAGAGAAAGAATTGTGGAGTTTGAACAAAGACCAAAGACTATTACCTTCAAATTAGAAAAAAAAAGCCCATTATCTTATTATGTAATTTTTCTATCTCATACTTTATTTTTCTTCCTTAAGGATATGATTTCTCTCTCAACTCATTCAACTGAAGACTAACAGAATGCCTTCTGTGGGGGTGGGGGGTGGGGGGAGGGAAGCAAGAATGGGGGGAAAATTGTAAAACTCAAAATTAATAAAATCTTTCTAAGGTAAAAAAATGTCTTCCAGTTCTATATCACATATTCCTTAGAGGTAGCAGCTCAAAAGAAAATTTTTTTTATATTATTTTTACAAGTACATATTTTGTCCAGTTTGATACTGAACGTAGACTTTTACTAAAACCATATTCTGTGATTTTATATACTGATTCATTACATGTGTATTTTGCATGTTTATTTTTTCAACAATTAATGCTTTAATTTCTGCATAAAACGGCAATAAATTAATGTAAAATTGAATAAATTAATGTTATAATTTCATACTTTTAAAGCACTAAGAGGTACTTAAGTTGATTACCAGTGAGAGGTTCAGGTAATAAATACTGTTAGAAGGTATTTACATTTCATTATATTAATTAGATTACTTGTCACCCAGTAGATGTAGTTTTAAGAAGTTAGATTTGTGGAAAAGTTCCTTAAAAAATATTCTAGGGGCAGCTAGGTGGCCCAGTGTATTGAACACTGGCCCTGGAGTCAGGAGGACTGGAGTTCAAATATGACCTCAGACACTTAATAATTACTTATCTGAGTGACCTTGGGCAAGTCACTGAAACCCCATTGCCCTGCAAAAATAAAAAAAAAATCATTATATAAAAATTAGGCCATCATTTAAGAGGTAGTATATCCTGAAAACCAGATTTTGTTTCTTTTTTGCTCCAGATGCGTTAGTCTGTGCTAATGTATTTTTATTAGTATTTTATAGTAGCATTTTATGTAGCGTTTTGTAGTCAGATCTATCCTAAAAGGGAACAATGGTTACTAACACAAGTAATTATACTATCACATGATTGCTATCAGGTAAACTAGACCCAAAGAAGAAAAAAATTTATTCATGAATTTGTGACAAGAAGGTGTTTCCTTAGTTCATCGTCTTTTGAAATTGTCTTTGATAATCGAGTTGATCAGTGTTCCTAAGTTTTTCAGATTTGTTTTTCTTATTATTTAAATTGCTTTCCTTACCTACTTACTTCACTTCATCAATTCATACAAGTCTTAAAAAATTTCTCTGAAAAGTATCCCTTTGTTCATTTCTTATGGTACAGTAATAGTCTATGATAATAGCTTTATAATCATGTAAAGTAATTTATATATAACTTAATATTCATATAACATGATTTTTCCAGTTATTTTTCTATAAACTCCCATGATTTCCTTTTCTGGTCAGAATTAATATAACAATCAGTTTTCCTCAGGGACAGTCTGTCTTTTTTTTTTTTTAGCTTTTTGCAGGGCAATGGATTAAGTGGCTTGCCCAAGGCCACACAGGTAATTATTAAGTGTCTGAGGTTGGATTTGAACTCAGGTCCTCCTGACTCCAGGGCCGGTGCTCTATCCACTGCACCATCTAGCTGCCCCAAAGGGACAGTCTGTCTTTAAGAAAACTCCAGGCAATAAGGTATTTGAACTAGAGCTCTTAGTCTGGAATCAGAAAGACATGAATTCACATTTAACTTCATCCACTTACATGGGCAAATCACCTAATCTCTGACTGCCTCAAGTTTTCTCAACTGTAAAATGGGGAGGATAACCTCACAGTGTTGTGAGGAGCAAATGTCATATGTATGTATGACACCAAGCTTTTCGAGATTGCATTTGAAATGTTACTGACATTATTTTCTATCTTGAAAGTATTTTAAATATAATAAGCAGAAGCTCTGTGCTTTTAATTCAGTAAGCTAAGTTTCCCTGAAATTTCATGTGAGTTTAATTTGTGACTATATAGGCTCAGCTTGTTTGATGTAGCATTATTGCTGAAGATAATTTTATTTATAAATTTTTACTCTTGTTAAATTTAATTCTTTATAATGTTTAGCCAACAGCCTGCATTTGAAGGATAGCTGGCTAGAGCTTTGGAGTTAGAATTCAGATATGAAAAGATGAAAGCTAATTGGGTCACATGAGGATCACACCTTTGATCTTAGCCTCATTACCATGTTTTTGTAATAAAGAGCTAAAAATATCTATGAAGGCAGCTATACATATTTTACTTCGTCACTGTTGTGACATCTTAGACCTTTTTTTCCAGTTTATTGCATTTGGTGACTAATTTTCAGTGTTAGTAAACAAGTATATATATATATATATATATATATATATTAATATTATAATCAGTTTTTATCAGGGGCAGTCTGTCTTTTTTTTTAGGTTTTTGCAGGGCAATGGATTAAGTGGCTTGCCCAAGGCTACACAGCTAGGTAATTATTAAGTGTCTGGAGCCCAACACCTAATTTAACAAGAAATATTTTCCCTTTTTTGAAAATGGGAACAGAATCTGTAGGCTTTAAGTCTGACCTTGATTTAAATTCTTTTTTAGAAAATATAACTAAAAGGATTGCATCTCAAATGAGAAGTAATGATCATAAAGAACATTGCTTCATCAAGAACAAATCATGCTGAACTCACATGCTGTAGATCTAATTTAGCTAGGATTTAGCCAAGTATTTCATAGCTTCTTTCATATTATTTTTGTGGAAGAGAGAAGTGTCAAAACTTCCAAACCAGACTGAAATGTAATTGGAGAATATTTGGCACACAAAAACCTAAAACAAATACACACACACACAGACATATAATATGATATAGATAATAATTTACAGTTTTCTGAGTCATTATTTATCATTCAGCGATCCTGGTTCAATTTGAGTTTGATATCACTAAGCTAGACCATATTACAGTTGGGTGAATTTTGAGCTGGTTGAATAGTTAGACTTGGAATTATAATCATTCAACGGTGTGATTTCATCTTGAACTGAGGTCCGTAGTGGGTTGCCCCAGAGCATCTCAATTGGGTTCAAAAATTAGCTTCAGGAGGATAAAATTGGGGAAGTAATTGGGGAGATAAAGATCTCAAGTTTTTAATGGATTGTAAGCTCATTAGGAATCAATATGATTTGGCCACCAAAAAAAAGTAATGCAACCTTAGACTATGTTAAGTGAGGAACAGTATCCAGAATTAGGGAAGTAAGTTCAAATATGGTTTGATGAGGGCATACTACAATGGAAAGCTATGTTTAGTTTTGCTCATCACGTTTTAGGAGTGACACTGAATCAAGAAGATTATTAGAGGTGGTCCTGACATCATGCTCTGTGAGGATTGGTTGATGGCATTGAGGATATTTAGCCTGAAGAAGATTGGGGGGAATTAATAGCTATCCTCAAGGTTTGAGGAGGCCTCTTTTAAGAAAAAGGAATTGCACTAGGAGGCAGTACTGGAAGCAATGCCTGGAAATTACAGAGATGTAAATTTAGACTTGTGTTAAGGGAAAACAAACAATAGGAGTTATGGGGCATTGTGTCATTATGTTCTGTGGTGTTATTACAGCAGTTCTCCTTGTGCAGGTTTGTTTTGGTTTATAGATGGCATAGTATCTGTTCTAAGATTCTGTGAATTTATTTTTCTCCTTTGCTCATCATCAACTGAGTCCTAGAAGGAACTATTTTCTCTATTGTTTACTGTATTTTGCTGTATATCCATGAGTGTATATCCATATATTTATAGCAAAATGGAGAATACATTTCTTTAGGTTCTATTGGGTTGGGGCTGGGGTTGGGGGCTAGGCGCTGGGAACCTAAGTGTAAATAAGAAAGTCTCTATCTTCAAGGATCTTATCCAGTTGGGGTCTAATATGCTCATATAGCATAATAGAGGGCATTAGGGACATGAATTAAGATGTTGAAGAATGGGGAGGGCCTTAAAAGAGTTTTCTCTGAAGAGAGTATAACTTGGACCAGGTTCAAATTTTCAGCTGATGAGTAGGTAATAACTGGAAGTTTGATATTAAATATTTTTATCCAGAAAGCTAATTCAAATAATTTTTTGTCATTGGGGAAATATTTAAATCATAAATATATCACAGTATTTATTTTTAGTTGCTTTTTGGAAAGTGTCAACCTTAATTATTTTAGGCTAAAAATGAAATAATAAAGAGTTTAAGGTATCCATGAAATTTTATTCTCTAAGATCTTACCTAGAAATCTATAGGTGGAAGATATTAAGGATGTCAGCCAAGAGCTTAATGAGGCAGAAGTACTTACAAATATCTTTTTTGTTTTTTTAGGTTTTTGCAAGGCAATAAAGTTGACTTGCCCTAGGTCACACAGCTAGATAATTAGTAAGTGTCTGGGGTTGGATTTGAACTCAGCTACTCCTGACTCCAGGGCTGGTGCTCTATCCACTGTGACACCTAGTTGCTCTGAGAAGTACTTATAGAAATCTCACCAAGGGTCAGCTAGGTGGAACACCAGCCTGGAGTCAGGAGGACTTGAGTTCAAATTTGGCCTCAGACACTTACTAATTACCTAGTTGTATGACCTAGGACAAGTCACTTAATCCCATTGCCTTGCAAAGACCAAAAAGAAAAAAGATCTCACAGCATCATAAAATTTTGGTGGCCATCCAATCAGATTACACATTAGTACATAAAGGTCTCATTGATCACTTTTTGATTCTTTAACCCATCCACAAGATCTGTCCTGTATCAGGACTGACAAGGATTCAATTAGTAGCGAGACTACAGTCTCTTATTCTGATTTGATATTTTGTTATCAGATATGACGTAGACATAAAGCAATGGGATTTCTCAGTTTCCAAAATGTCATTTTAATAATTTTAGTATTTAATTTAATAATTTAATAAATAAGAATTTATTTAGTCTCTTATAAGAGATAGACCAGTTTCCTTCTTCCTCAGTATGGTCTTTAATTGTTTATTCAACTGGAAAGCCAAACTTACAGACAAAATTTGAGGTAGACCAGGCTGCTTCACACAGACAGAATCTGCCTTAAGATTTTTAACTGGAGAGATACAGACCTTGAAGAGGGCAGAGGTTAGCATTCAGGCCTACAAACCCCAACTAGAGGCTGAGAAACTAATTTTTGATGAGCAGTATAAGATTAAAGAAATATAGGACTTAGACATTCTCCTATTTTGATCAAAGGTGACACTTGTGTCAACTGTAGATCTGTCAAAGATTTAAAAGGAGATGATGGACATATTGTAGGGAAAATGACATATCTTTGGAACCTAGGGTTGCCTAGAGGGCAGGCAATACAAAGTCCAGAACAGTACATAAAAAGGGCAAATTACAGAGATCCAAAGGGGGAAATCCCTTTTGATTATATAGACTGTACAGACAGATAAAAAGTATAAAACAACAAAGGAGAATTCAGGTTCATTTCTTCTGGAGCCATCTGATGCAAGTTCTTGTGGCCTTGGATGCTGTTCCAGAGGTCCTCTTCAGTTCAGGTTTCTTTTGAAATCTTTCTTTGTAGTAAAAGAACATCTTAATGCAAAAAATTTAGACAGGTTCAAAACTTATATTTTCATTACTAGAAAATAAAATTCTAGAACCTCTTAGATAATGAAAAATTTAAAATTTTATTTACCAACTGCCATGCTAATATAGAAAATTAAATAGAAATTAAAAACCTAGTTTTATACTTGATATTTTTTCTCATTCCCCCATAAAAATAATTCAACTATAAAAGTGAATTCATTAAAAAGATTGCCAAATTAACTTGAGCTTGTAACATATACATTTGATAATCATTTTAGAACAGCTTTAAAATTAGAACAGTTTTTACCTTTTCCTAATATTTAAATGAGTCAAATCCTTAACTAAAATGAATTTCTCTTTAAAATATTTTTAAATTGGCCAGTGATTCATCCTCCTTTCTGATATACTTAGTTGATCAACATTCCTTTCCTTAAAACAGTACTTCTGATAGTTATGATAAAGAATCATATCCTGATTCCACAAAAACTTTATCATATTTGCTTAAAATAACCCCTTGGCATTTTGAAAAAAATTAAACTTAATTACCACAGCAATATGTAGCTGACAACAAATACTAAAGCTGTACACTACCTGGCTATTAGGATTTATATAACTGTAGGCCAAAATGACTTAAAGTTTTATACCTTATTTTAATAATGATCACTGATCTGATTATAGCAATTTACCATAAGAAAAAAGGGAAAATTCCTTTATTATTTATTTTTAATTTAGATGCGATTTTCAGGTAAGGCTATTTTATGATAAAATGCCTTGAGCCAGATCTTAAATCTGCCAAGTGAGATATTTTCTAACAGTCATTTTTGGGAAACTGAGTAGGAAAATTCAATGTTTCAGCTAACTAAAAGCCCTTCCCCCCCATGTTTTTCCAATGAGCCTGTCACCTGCAATGACCAAACCTCCATAGGGTTACTGGCATCCATAGAAAATTGGCCCAGAAGCATTTCATTTTGCTGCAGGTACCTGGAGTCAAGAGAGAATATCAATTAAACAGTCTCACAAGATCTTAAATAGCAAATTCCAAATTTTTAGAACTTTAGGTGAGTTCAGCTTACAAGGATTGAATATTGATTAAAATCTTACTTGAAATTATCACAGAATCATCACAAATTATTTTATCCATGTTGCACAGGTGCATTTACTTCAAATATACAACAAAAGATTTGGAATGTAGAAGTACAATAATCCCAAATTGCATATAGAATCAGGTACCTTAGAAACAATTTTCTCTTTTATATGTTAAGTATTCATAATCAAATAGATATAAGCCACAAACCATTGCTTCCAGAATCCTTTAAAACAGTTAAACAGCTTTCAATGATTTCTTAAATAATTTGCATACATTTCTGCAGGTGTCCTGGTACAAGATGTAACAAACATAAGATACATTAAAATAACATATGACTAAACATGTTTCCATGCTGAAATCTGTAAATGAGGATGATGAAAGCTCTTAGGCATTTCCCTGAAAATAAGAGATAACCAGAAAATAAACCCTAGCATGACTTCTTTTTTTTCAGGATGCTCATAATACAAGCCCTACACCAAAAATAAGTATCAGTTAAGATGATCATCCAGGTGTATGCATTTAGTACATCCCTTGCAGTGCATGCTGGATATATTGAATTATAAGATAATATTAATATATAATTAAGTGTAAATAAATAATATCATTATTCCTTAAAATGATAATATAAATTATAATTAAGTATTTGTAAATACTCAAGCAGGAACCTTTGGACAGAGGTAAACATCTATGTAAAGAGATGAACTTGAAACTAATTGCTGAATGATCAATTAGAGTATAGACATGAATAACATGCACACTTGATAATGCCTGGAAGGAAAGAAAGCCACACCTCCAATCATCACTAAGGGAAAGAAGGATAAGATTGATCATGTTTTGGGCATTCGTGGTCTTAAAACTGAAAAAGCATGGTGCACATAAGCAGTTACAAGGAAGTGGGTGGATTTAATGTGGCCACTTGTTTGGGAAGTTGGTCAGAGAGGTTTGCTAGTCTGGGATTTAACCTACACTCACCCAGCAAAAGACAGAAGAACTTCCTTGCAGAGAGAAGAATAGATTGGTTGATTCCTACAGTAATTACCTACCTCCCCCACATTAGCCTCAGTATGTCTTTTGGAGAAAAAATTAATATAAGACCTGGTCTAATTTTCAGGGAAATATGGCTTCTCTGCACCAGTGAAAATAGATCCAGTCCCTATCCTGAAATAATTTGCAGTGTCAAATCGTCATAATTCTTTTCACTGTGAATGGAATATGCACTCTCTAGATAAGTCATTTTCTTTACTGACACCTATTTTACTTTGAGATACCACAGATATTTTTTGGGGTGTTTAATCAATCAAGTTTCCCTTAACTCCTCTCTTCCTACTTGTTAATCTATTTCTCCCCTCCCTTTGACAGCAAAGTTTCTCCAAGGAGATTCAGAAGAGGATTGACATCTTGCACCTTTAATTCCTCAAAAATAGCTAATAAGGTTTTTTTGGGTACACAGTTCCCAAACAAATGTTTGTTGAATGTTCAATGAAAGATTTAAATATTGATTTACATTGATAATATCAGTACCTAGATGTTAATTTATTGCCTTTTTGTAAATTTATATATTTTGTATCTATTTACCATCATAAATAATTATGATTATAATAATTCCATATAAGAATGGTAAGTCATTCAGAGGATATGGCAGAAATTTAAAGATGTTTTTAAATTTAGAATGATGTTCAAGTTTAAAAAAAATCAGACAATTGAAGCTATTATTTGTACAAATGCTTCTGAATTTTAAACTTTTGTGCTTAATTTTTCATGGGGAAGGTTTTTTTTGGGGGGGGGGTTGGACATAATCATTTTCTCATTTTTAACTGAATAACTGTAATCCTGAAATAGGTTGACCTATTTCTGTAGCACTATATTTTCATAGCAATAAATAAAAATTTCTGGGTATTGTCTATAATATTAAGGAACAGTGAGTCATTTGAGAACATTTTAGATATTCATATCAGCTCCAATGTACAAGTGGTTAAATATCCATTTGCTAAGAATATTCTCTAGTGGTCAAAGTCATCAAAGTGACTTAAATTTTAGCTGCTACCAAATAGCTTTAACAAAGATCTGACTCCTTATAGAGCTTAATGGAAGTTATTTGTTTGGGTTTAACTGTTATATGCTAGCAGTGGAATACCTAATGTTCTGTATCATAATCATTATAAAGTAAATGTGAGGTTTACTTCTGGATTTTTTTCCTAAAAAAACAAAACACCTAATTTGTTTTTTAGGTTTCTATAATTGGACCAAATGATCTCACTTTAAATGTAATTAATTTTTGGTAATTGTTTAATAGTGTCTTATACTTAGGTTTTTAATATAACTTTATGTCATATTTTAAGAACTTGTCAAATTTTCCTCCTTATATTAAAACTACATTAACTTGGCCAGTCTGTGTTCATTTAACTTGAGGTGATTTTTTTTTTTCTTTTATCAAAAGATAATTCTCACCTTTTCTAGGATTGGACTATACTTGGGTCTATTAATCTGGGTCTTAAAGTATGAGATTGAAAAACAGGATATATCCCTTATCCTTCTGTTACTTAATAGTTTCAATAAGAATAATATAATGAAGGTACCTTGTAATAATTTCTGTCTCTTGAGTGGAAGGGAAGGTTCCCCCCCCCTTTCTCTTTATTCTCTTCTTTCCTTTCCCCCACCCTTTCCAATTCCCTTTTTCATTTTCTTTTGAATGCATTTATCTTGCAAGTGGCACTAATAGACATGAATTAAATACTTGCTTGAAAATAGTATAGAGATGGGAATTCAAAAAAGAAAAAAATTGCTAATGATTATTTCTCTCTTCTCTTTCCTCCTCTCACCCTCAATTATTGCTTTGACATGTTTTAAGATGATGTTTTTCCCTTTTATAGTAAAATCTTTGCTTTGAAAGACGAGCCTGTTTTGTTTTTGTGTCTTGTGTAGGAGTTGATTCATAAGGGAAAGAAAAAGGAATAAGTATTTATATAGCACTTTTAACATGCCAAGTACTATGATAAACATTTTGTAAGTATTAAAATATAAAATGTTTTTTGAATTAAAAACTAAGCATTAAAATCTTCCTGTGGCAATCTTCAGGGTCAATTCAATATGAAACAATTTTTCTTTTAAGGAATTTATATTCCGCAATGGGGCCATGTAAAGAGTAAATACAAAATAGTGTGGGGAACCTCTAGACTCTGAATAGATAGGAGAGGATTATGTGGCATTGGGGGGCTTGAGTTCAGTATTTGAAGGAAGACATTCTTTGAAACAGAGTTTGGGAAAGGAGTGCTTTGCAGACATGGGGGCTGACCAGTGCAGAAGCATGGAGAGGAGGGATAGCCAGACAGGGCAAAGGAGTGGAGAGAGGATGCTGTTAGTAAAGAGTGTCCAAGAAGCTGGAGTAGAAGAAAGGAAATAATGTGTAATGAGGCTGGAAAGTTATACAGGGGTCAGGTGGTGAAGGACTTTAAAAGTAGAGAATAGGTATAATTAAACTATCCTTCCCCAGTCTTGTTTTCTTCATATGTAAATTCTGTATAATTTCTACCTTAGAATTGCAGTCTTTTGCAGTCTTTTAATTACTTTCTAGATGTCAGTTATTTTTAAATTTCTTGGGTCATATTACATTATCTTGTACATCTAAAATGTTTCATATCAATTTTTTTTTTTTTGCAAGGCAATGGGGTTAAGTGGCTTGCCCAAGGCCACACAGCTAGGTCATTATTAAGTGTCTGAGGCCGGATTTGAACCCAGGTACTCCTGACTCCAGGGCCGGTGCTCTATCCACTGCGCCACGTAGCCGTCCCTGTATCAATTTTTGAAAGAGCAGCAGTGAGTGACAAGGAAATCAGCATATGTTGTAACCATTATTGTTCTTCCTGTGGTTTGCAAAACAAATCAAAACATACTTTGATTAAGACAAACTTTACAGTCATCTACTGGGCGCATATTTACTGATGTTAATTGATTCTGTCGTTTGGGTCCGAGTATGCAATTATATCAAGCTTTCCACCTAAGCTTACTAATTGGTGAATGGTTTAATTTGTTCAGGATCTTAATGTTAAAATATACTTTAATCTCATGTTTATTTGAATTAGTAAGCACAAATACAACTTGTTAAAGTTTTTCTTTTGACTCTGTGAAGAGAAATTTTGTCTGATTTAGCAAATAATAGACCATATAAATTACCAAGGATGCTTGTTTACAGTTTAACTAGAATTTTCCAATCATTCCTTTAAAAATGGATTACTCAGGGGTGGCTAGGTGGCGCAGTGGATAGAGCATCGGCCCTGGAGTCAGGAGTACCTGGGTTCAAATCCGGTCTCAGACACTTAATAATGACCTAGCTGTGTGGCCTTGGGCAAGCCACTTAACCCCTTTTACCTTGCAAAAAAACCCCTAAAAAAATGGATTACTCAAAATAACCATTCTAGCTTTTTTTAAAAGAAATTCAGCCTATCCATAAGTGTTGCAAGCTACTATTTTAATATGTATAACCTTAAAATCTTAAATGTTAAGAAATGTGGCCCAAATGCCAAAGATGTCTTTCCTCTGACTGCAATAGACTTTCAAGAAAACATAACTGACTGGTCCCATTCAAATTTTAGTAAATGTTAAGGTAAATGAATGAAGGAATATAATATTTATAAAATGCTTACCATATACAAAGTATTTTGCATATAAATTTAGGTTGTTTTTTTTTTTTTTGCAAGGCAAACGAGGTTAAGTGGCTTGCCCAAGGCCACACAGCTAGGTCATTATTAAGTGTCTGAGACCGGATTTGAACCCAGGTACTCCTGACTCCAGGGCCGATGCTCTATCCACTATGCCACCTAGCCGCCCCTATTTTTCATATAAATTTAAAAAAGCAAGAGAGTCCCTGCTCTTAAGGAGCTCCCCATTCTGATGGGGGAGAGACAAACATATATGGAAGATTTCAACTGAAAAAGTCAAATGAAAAAATCTCATGGTTTTTAGGATGCAATGGCAAAGCAGTTTTTAATGCTGCTTCTTGAATGTAATTTTCACTGATAATTCTGGGGGTTGAATTATTTGACTGAATCAAGTCCATTGAGTTTTCAAAAGGTGTAGCAAGAGCTGCTGCCAGGCTGTATCTTCACAAGGGCTGCTTCCCAGATTGAGCCTTGGGCTGGCAGCAGATCTACTCCCAATGGTCTTGGGTTCAGGGTCCTGACATGTCTACCACAGTCTAATGGAAGATGGTAGTTAAGGTAGTGGTGCTGGTAGTATGACTTGCTTGTTACATGCTCCCTCAGTTAATTATTGGTGAGGCTGACTACCTCCTTCTCCACAGGAGTTGTTTACCTTAATGATAACTGTGAAGGCTAGACTGGAAGAAGGATTGGGTGGTCTTAGCTGAGGAATTACTATCACTAATAATAACAGTAATGATTATGACAACAACTAACATATGGTGCTTATTATGGGTTAATCACTATGCTGCTTTACCATTACCTTAGTAGATTCTCACAGCAACCTTTGGAGAAGTAGGTGCTATTGTTATACACATTTTACAAATGAAGAAACTTAAGTCAAACAGATTAAGTGATTTAGGGATCTCACAGCCAGTAAATGTCTGAGACTCAATTTAACTCAGGCCTTCCTAGTGATGATGAGAAAGGTGGGCCTCTTCTACAACGATTTCTCTCCTTAATAATGAATTTGGGGAATGGGCTAGAAGCTGATCTTTGGAGGATAAAACTATCCCAGGATTCAAGCACAGGGTTCTGGACTGTCTCTCAGGGTCTAAAGGGAAATAGTTGTCAGGGTGGTGTTATTTGACTTGCCTGGCACATGTGACTTCTACTTTCAACAGAACATTATTAGTAAGATAAGAAGTAGACCTGGAATTGATCCCTTCTCACCTCTATACTGTAGCATCCCTAATTCCTTTCAAGGCACAGGTTTGCCTAAGACCCCACATAAGTAAGTCTTTTCCTGAAACCTGCAATTAACTGAGGGAGCATGTATTTTTCCTCACCCCCAATTTATTTTGTTTTTATTTTGATATTTGAAACTTTTATTCTTTTATTTGTGTTTTTATTGTGTTCTCTACATATAGATTCCATACCTCATTGAATACAGGAACTATTTAGTTTTTGTTTTTGTATTTCCAGACCTTACTATAGCACAAGTAGTAGAAGCCTAATATATGCTTGTTGAATTGAATTTTTTTCCCTGAGGACTAGATCGACAACTTATTGTAAGGTGAATTTCTATCCCCTGTGACCTTCCCTCCCTTCCACCCTCTTTTCCTCCCTCCCTCGCTTTCTGTGGTATCATGATTTCGGGAGTCATTTCCAGATATTATTTCTCCCCATCCCCTCTAAACATTGAACTTTCCTCTTGTTAGAAAGAAAAATATTTAAATAACCATCAAAAGGAGTGACCACTTTTCACAGTGCTTTATCTCTTTAAAGATAATAGTAATATATATTTTTATTAATAATTTTTTAGATTTTTTTACATTACCAAAATTTCTCCTAGTTGTTTCCCCTTCCCCCAATCCCATGTAATAAATATTTTTAAAGAAAATGAAAAAATTAGAAACGTGATCAATATATATATTTTAAAAATCTGAAAATATGTGCAGTATGTCGTATCTATAGCCCTCCCACCTCAGTAGTGATGTGGAACTCTTCCTTTTTCTCTTCTTTTGCAGCCTTAACTGTTCTTAATGATTTTTCAGCATTAATTTTTTTTTTGCAAGGCAGTGGGGTTAAATGACTTGCCCAAGGCCACAAAGCTAGGTAATTAAGTGTCTTGAGATGGGTTTTGAGCTTAGGTTCTCCTGACTCCAGGGCCAGTGCTCTATCCACTGTACCCCCAGCTGCCCTGTAACATTCACTTTTTATTGTTTTATGTTGCTTTCTATTTATGTTGTGTATATTATTTTCTTTGTTCTTTAACTCAAAGAATTTTTTTATTCTCCATATTTATCATATCTGCCATTTCTTACAGCACAATAATGGTTTATTACATTCATGTGCCACAATTTGTTTAGCCATTTCCTAATCAAGAGCATTTACTTTGTTTCTAATTCCTTGCTTTCATAAAAAGTACTGCCATAAATCTTTTGGTATATTTAGGAAATTTATTTTTATCATTCAGGAGAGAGATACACTTCATCTGTTCTGCAGAAACAAGATTGGTTTATTAGTTTGTTAGATTTGACTTTTAGCCTTCGTTTCATTTACATGATTTTTTTTGGTAACTGTTGACTTTCTTGGTTGTGTTTCAATTCTGTGTCAGTTCAAACAAGTCTAAAGAAACTTAACAAAATTTTTTCCTTTTTTCTTTTTTTCAAGATTTTGAGTTTTACAATTTTCCCCCAATCTTACTTCCCTCCCCCCACCCCCCACAGAAGGCATTCTGTTAGTCTTTACATTGTTTCCATGTTATACATTGATCTCAGTTGAATGTGATGAGAGCGAAATCATGTCCTTAAGGAGGAAACATAAAGTAAAAAAAGATAGCAAGATCAGATAATAAGATAGCAGGGTTTTTTTTTTTCTAAATTAAGGGGAATAGTCCTTGTTCTTTGTTCAAACTCCACAGTTCATTCTCTGGATACAGATAATATTCTCTATTGCAGAGAGCTCCAAATTGTTCCCAATTGTTACACTGATGGAATGAGTGAGTCAATCAAGGTTGAACATCACCCCCATGTTGCTGTTAGGGTGTCCAGTGTTTTTCTGGTTCTGCTAATCTCACTCAGCATCAGCTCATGCAAATCCTTCCAGGCTTCCCTGAATTCCCATCCCTCCTGGTTTCTAATAGAACAGTAGTGTTCCATGACATACATATAACCACAGTTTGCTAAGCCATTCCCCAATTGAAGGACATTTCCTTGATTTCCAGTTCTTCGCCACCACAAACAGGGCTGCTATGAATATTTTTGTACAAGTGATGTTTTTACCCTTTTATAGGCCCAGTAATGCTATTGCTGGATCAAAGGGTATGCACATTTTTTGTTGCGCTTTGGGCATATTAGTAAATTTTTTAGACATTTCTTACTGCAAAATACTATTATATATCACAGTTTATTCCATCATTGGCCAATCAGGGTATAACCTCAGTTTGCAAATCTTTGCTTCCACAAAAACTCTGTTTTGAATGTTTATATATATATATATATATATATATATATATATATATATATATTAAAAAAATAGAAGACTTTTCACCTTTGTCTTCCATGGATTGTTTATCTTTTAATGCGATTCATTGCTGGATCACTACTCTTTTCACAAGAAAAGGAAGATAATTTGCAACCCTTTTCATGTTAATCCTTTTATTGACTTTTACTCAAGATATTAGCAACTCTTTAAACAGTTGTGTTTATTGTGGCTACAATATATGAATCATTGTCTCAGAAATGAAATTGGGATGAAAATACAATTAACTTTATGGTTTTTAAAAATTTCCTAATTAATATTGTCAGGTAACCAAATATTGTGCAAAAGAATCTTAAATATCATAATTTATAGACCAATAGCTCTTGAATAGCAGTAAAAACTTATCCTTTTCCTATTATTGTTTTCTACTTCCTCAGATGATGCAATTAAAATGAACTCCTTAATGTTAGGAATTTTTTTTGTCTTGTATCTCTAGTATCTGGGGGCAAATAGCTTTTAATGATTTTGTAATTAAATGTATACATACATATATATGTTCATATATATTTGTGTGTGCATATATATATATATATGATTTATAGAACACCAAGTTCAACTTTCTATTCTACTAGAGGTTATGACTTGCCTAAGTTCATATGATTAATGGTAAAGTTGAGACTACTAACCCAATTCTGAATCATAGCCCTGGATTCTTTCTATTGCATTACTGGAATTACCCATAAAAAGTCCAATAATCCCTGAAAATCTTGTTCATATTTTCTTATAAATCCATTGCAGGATTTCCACTTGACATCCTGGGGGGGCCTTCACTTTCATTAGACATTGGGTTATCCAGTCTTTTCACCTGTTACCACCACTTGTCATATGGTTAGCCCACGTTTTTGGAAATGCTTTTGGGGGTGGCTAGGTGGTACAGTAGATAGAGCACTGGTCCTGGAGTCAGGAGTACCTGAGTTCAAATCCAGCCTCAGACACTTAATAATTACCAAGCTGTGTGGCCTTGGACAAGCCACTTAACCCCATTTGCTTTGCAAAAACTAAAAAAAAAAATGCTTTTGATATATGTCCTTAACACCTCTATTACAGTTTTTCAGAGTTCCTTATTTGTTATATGTGGCAACCAACTCATACTCATCTCGTGCCTCTCTAACGTCCTGTGTGATGTTCATTTTTATTCCTCGAAGAATTTATTTCCTGTCTCAGTTCATACTCCATACAACCAGATCCATAGAAAATTAGTATTTAAAAGAAGTCTTTGTTTTTAGGAGAAGTTAGAACTCATTAAAGGAATTTACCTGAAATAGACTCTCATAATACAGTAATAATGATTTAGCTTGTTTTCTGAGTTGGCATATAGAGCTTCTTGAAGAGTCTATAGCTATTATTTTTAAGTTTTTGCAAGGCACTCGATTTGAGTAAGGAGTGACATGGTCAGATTTGCATTTGGGTAGCTAAGGGGAGGATAAATTGGAGTAAAGAGGAATGGATACAGATGGTATTCTCGATTGCAGATAGCCCAACATTATCTCTGGTTGTTGCACTGATGGAATGAGCAAGTCCATCATGGTTGACCATCACCCTCATGTATATAATGTTTTTCTGGTTCTGCTCATCTCACTCAGCATCATTTCATGCAAATCCTTCCAGGCTTCTCTGAATTCTGGTCCCTCCTGGTTTCTAATAGAACAGTAGTGTTCTATGACATAAATATACCAGTTTGTTAAACCATTTCTCAATTGAAGGACATTCACTTAATTTCCAGTTCTTTGCCCACCTCACACAGGGCTGCTTATGCATATTTTTTTCATCATCTCTTCAGGGTATAGACCCAGTAGTGGTATTGCTGGATCAAAGGGTATATACATTTTTGTTGCCCTTTGGGCATAATTCAACATTACTCTCCAGAAAGGTTGAATGAATTCACAGCTGAGGGGAACTCTTAAAATGCCAGTTTATTTGGTGAAGTCCTCAGTCGAGAGGGTGGGGACAGAGAATATAATAAGAGGCTTGAGGTAAGAAAGGATTAGAATTGCCACTGTAATTAATGGGTTAGGATTCTGGCTTTAAAATTCCCCGATTAAAAGCAATAGGAATTCATTGGTGGCAGAGATTAGTATGAATTAAAGTAGTTGAAAGAGATATCCTTTAAAGGATATATAGATCATGGGAGAGAAATTGGGGGTGGGGGAGTTGTTCTAGATGGCAGAGAAAAGAACATTAGCAAAGGTAAGAATGGACATTTTTTGGTAGTAGGAGCATTGAGATTAGAATCACACTGAAGTGTAGGCTGTGTTACTCAGTAATAAGAAGTAAGGTTGGATTGAGGACTTTCAAAGCAAAGCAAGTAATGGAGTTTGATTTTGATACATTAGTCAGCAACAGAGTTTTTAAAATTTATTTATTAAAGATATTATTTGAGTTTTACAATTCCCCCCCATCTTACTTCCCTCCCCCACCCCCCCACTAAAAGCAATCTGTCAGTCTTTACTTTGTTTCCATGTTGTACATTGATCCAAATTGAGTGTGATGAGAGAGAAATCATTTCCTTAAGGAAGAGACAAAAAGTCTAAGAAGTAACAAGATCCAACAATAAGATATCTGTTTTTTTTCCCCCTAAATTGAAGGGAATAGTCCTTGAACTTTGTTCAAACTCCACAGCTCTTTATCTGGATACAGATAGCACTCTCCTTTGCAGACAGCCCAAAATTGTTCCTGATTGTTGCACTTTTGGAATGAGGGTGTCCTTCAGGGTTGATCATCACCCCCATGTTGCTGTTAAGGGTATATATTGTTTTTCTGGTTCTCTTCATCTGACTCAGCATCAGTTCTTGCAAATCCCTCCAGGCTTCCCTGAAATCCTGTCCCTCCTGGTTTCTAATAGAATAGTAGTGTTCCATGACATACATATACCACAATTTGTTTTCTAAGTTTTCTAAGCCATTCCCCAATTGAAGGACATTTACTTGATTTCCAATTCTTTGCCACCACAAACAGGACTGCTAAAAATATTTTTGTACAAGTGATGTTTTTACCCTTTTTCATCATCTATTCAGGGTATAGACCCAGTAGTGATATTGCTGGGTTAAAGGATATGCACATTTTTATTGCCCTTTGGGCATAGTTCCAAATTTCTCTCCAAAAAGGTTGGATGAGTTCACAGCTCCACCAACAGTGTAATAGTGTCCCAGATTTCCCACAACCCTTCCAACAATGATGATTATCCTTTCTGGTCATATTGACCCAGTCTGAGAGGTGTGAGGTGGTACCTCAGAGAAGTTTTAATTCAGCAACAGATTTTTTTAAAAATTGTTAAATTTATTTTTTATTCACTTTTGGTGTCCTTTTTAAAATTTTCTCTCCCATATCCACTGAAAAGGCAATAGTAAATATAATATGAAATTGTTCAAAATGTTTACATATTAACCATATTTTTTTTAAGGTTTTTGCAAGGCAACGAGGTTAAGTGGCTTGCCAAAGGCCACACAGCTAGGTAATTATTAAGTGTCTGAGCCCGGATTTGAACCCAAGTACTCCTGACACCAGGGCTGGTGCTTTATCCACTGCACCAACCTAGCTGCCCCTTAACCATGTTTTTGCTTTTTTTAAGAAGACAAGAAAAATAAAGAGAACTGAGTGAAATTTATAATAATATGTCATTATGCAAGGGGTAATATGAACAGAAAGTCTTCAGAAGAAGAAATCAATACTGTTTATAGTCACATGAAACAATATTCTAAATCACTTTTGATTAGAAAAAATCTAAATTAAAACAAAAGGAAAATGAAAAAGATTTACTGGGATATGGAAAATTTGAGAACAGTATGCCTTGTTGGCAGAATTGTGAAATGACCCCAACCATTCTGAAGAGCAATGTGGAACTTTGCCGAAGGGTTATTCATAAGCTTGCTTACTCCTTGTCTCAATGTAATCACTACTAAGTCTGAATCCCAAGGAGATTGAAGAAAAGAGAAAAGGAATTATATGTACAAAAATGTTTGTAGCAACTCTTTGTAGTGTCAGAGAATTTGGAAACTGAGGGTATGTGCATTGATTGGGGAATGACTGAATAAGTTGTGATATGATGAGCAGGTCGGTTTCAGAAAAACCTAGGGAGATTTTTATGAACCTGATGAAGTGAGCAGAACTAGGAGAATATAGAAACAGCAATATTGTAGGAAGATCAGCTGTGGATGATTTTTATTCTCAGCAATACAGTGATCCAAGACAGTTCCAAAGAATTTGTGATTAAAAAAAATGCCATCCACCTTCAGAAAAGGAATTGATGGAGTCTGCTTGTTTTTTGTGAAGGGGACTGTATTGTTTTTGTCACCTGGCTAATCTGAAAATTTGTTTTATATGAATTTACATACGTAACTTTTATTTATTCATTCATTCATTCATCAATTACATGTCAAGATAATTTTCAAAATTAAAATTTTTTTTGCAAGATTTTGAGTTCCACATTTTTCACACCCCCCCCCCTTCCATTTTCCCCTCCCCTTGATGGCAAGTAATCTGTTACAGGTCATACATATATAACTGTGTTAGATATATTCCTTCACATGTGTAATTGATATCAAATTGCTTACCTTCTCAAGGAAGGAGGAGGGAAAGAATTTGCCAGCTCAAAATTTTAAAAAACTAATGTTAAATTTTTTTTGCATGCAATTGAGAAATATTTAATGAAATATAGATATATTGGGAGATAATAAAAAGGAAAACTTGGGACACTTGTATGAATTGATGCCAAGTGAAATGAGCAGAACCAGAACAGTTTATACAGCAACAATTATAGAAAAGACAAAGATTTAAAAGATTTAGCAACTTTTATGAGCATTTTGACCTATCTTGATTCCAGAGGACTAATAATAAGCATTCTACCCAGCTCCTTACAGTGGGGAGAAAGAGACTGTTGAATGAAGTTTGTATGACCAATTAGGAAATTTGTTTTGCTTTACTTTATATGCTTGTGACAGAAGTTTCCTTCTTTCCCTCCTTCTGATTTGTTTTTTTATTTATTTTATGTCATTACAATAAACTTGTTATAAGATTAAGTATCTTCCCCTCAAGAAGATGAGAAACCTCAGGAATAGTGAGAGAGGAAAAAAAAAATGTACTTAAGTCTTTGTTCAGATTCCAATGGCTCTGTCTCTGTGATGAGTTGCCTTCTTTATCATAATCCACCAGAGAAGTTGCTTCATTATTTTTCCCACAGTTGCTATTACTAGCTGTATTTCCCTCCACTCTCTTCCTCCCCACTCTCATTTATTCTATTCTCTCTCTCTCTCTCCTTTCATCCTGTCCCTGTCCAAAAGTGTGTTGTATCTGAGTACCCTCTCCCTCAATCTTCCCTCTCTTCTCTTACCTATTCTCCCCTTCCCTCCCTCCGTTCCCCATTATCTCATCCCTTTCTTCTCATTTTTTCTCTAGGGTAAGATAGATTTCTGTACCCTATTACGTGTTATATTATTTCCTTTCTGATCTATTTCTGATGAGAATGAAGGCTCACTTATTCCCCCCTTGTCTTCCCCCATTCCACTCCATTGAAAAAGCTTTTTCTTGACTTTGATATGAAATATCTTAGCCCTTTCTTTCTCTCCTTTCCCTTCCTCTCAGTACTTTCCTTTATCATTCATTGACCTTATCATTTTACTTTATTATATTCAGCTCCCTCCTGTGCCTTGTCTATATATGCTTCTTCTAACTGCTCTTATAAATGAGAAAGTTCATGTGAGTTATCAGCATCTTTTTCCCATGCAGGAATACAGACTATTCAACAGTTCCTCATAGTTAGTCCTTCTCATCTACCCCCTCTGTGGTTCACCAGAATCCTGTACTTAGAGATCAAACTTTCTGTTCAGCTCTGGTGGTTTCAATAGGAAAGTTTGAAAGTCCCCTGTTTCATTGAAAGTCCATCTTTTCCCCCCGAAAGAGGATGTTCAGTTTTGCTGGGTAGTTGATTTTCAGTTGTAAATCAAGATCTTTTGCCTTCCAGAATATCATATTATAATCCCTATGAGCCCTTAATGTAGATGCTGCCAGATCCTGTGTAATCCTGACTATAGAGCCATGGTAGTTCAATTGTTTGTTTCTGGCAGCTTGTAATATTTGCTCTTTGACTTGGAAGTTTTGGAATTTGACTATAATATTCTTGGAAGTTTTTCTTTTGCCATCTCTTTCAGGAGGTAACTGATAAATCCCCCTGAATTTCTATTTTACCCTCTCCTTCTAGGATCTCAGGTCAATTTTGCTGTATTATTTCTTGAAAAATGAAGTCTAGGCCCCTTTCCTGGTCGTGACTTCCTGGTAGCTCAATAATTTTTAAGCTATTTCTACTAGATCTGTTTTCGAGGTTGGTTGTTTTTCCAATGAGATGTTTCTCATTTTTTTCTAATTTTTGACTTTCTTTTGGAAGAGGTTTATTTCTTCCTGATTTCTCCCAAATCATTAGCTTCCTTTAGTTCTATTCTGCATTTAAAGGAGTTATTTTTTTCAGAGAGCTTTTTGTATCTCCTTTTCCAACTGGCCAGTTCTGCTTTTTAAGGCATTCTTCTCCTCATTTGCCTTCTGTTTTGCTCTTTCCATTTGGCCCAAACTGGTTTTTAACATATTCTTTTCTTCAGTATCTTTTTGTATTTCCCCAAACTGCTGATTTGGTTTTCATGATTTATCTACATCATTCTCATTTCTCCTCCCAATTTTTCCTCCACCTCCCTTAATTGCTTTTCAAAATCTTTTTTTGAGCTCATCCATAAGCCTGAGCCCATTTTCTATTTCTCTTAGAGACTTTGGATACAGAAGCTTCAAATTTGTCATCTTCTGTATCTTCCATGGGGCCACAGTAATTTTCTATGGTCACATTCTTCTTTTTCTTTTGTTTGCTCATTTCCTCAGCCTGAGACTAATTTACCTTACTTCTAAGACTTTGGGGGTTTTTTGGGGACACCCCACTGGGACCTTTATTCTTCCAAGGTCTAATGGTCTCTTACCTGTGCTTTGATATGTAGATGACCACTGGCCCTCCCCTCTGCCCTGGAGTTGTGAGGAGTGTCCCTGCTTGGCTATCTTAGTTTGGCAGCCCAAACTGCAACCTGGATCTGAGTGAGGGCAAACAGCAGAGTCCTGCCCCAGGGAGAGTAGACAGATTTTTGCAATCTCCCCGACCCCTTTACGTCTGTGGGCTGTGCTCTGGAGGTGCAGGTTCCCTTCCCTGATTAGCTGTTCTGAGGCTGTTGCTCCTCATTCCACACTCACTCTGTTGCAGCAGAGTTTTCTCACCACCCCTTCAAGCTGTTCCTGGTGATCCAATTCATGGAATGGTGAAACACACCTCTCCCTTGAAACTTCTAAATTATCTTGGACTGGGAAATTGTATCACTCAGTATTTCTGTAGGTTCTACCCCCTAAATTTTTTCTAGAGTCATAATTTTATGGCTTTTGGAATTTTTTGGGGAAGGAGTTTCTGTGGAATCTTGCCTTCCTGGAGCCATCTTGGCTCTGCCCCCTTTCCTTATGATTTTTGATAGGAAAAAATAATTAAAAAAAGAAACTGGAGAGATAGTGTTATTCTAAGTTCAGTGATGTGTTAAATAATCTGATGGTTCAAACTCAGAAAAGAGGAACTCCCATGGAATTTATATTCTTTTTAATTAGAAATTCCAATTTTACTTAGGTAGTTACAAAATTACCAGAGAAGAAGCCAAAGTTGACTATTATTTAAGTGTTCTACAGTGACAAATTGAAATTGTTAGATTTAAATTTCAAATTAAATTTTTTTGGATTCCTATTTAAATCTGTTCACCTGTTTGTTTTTTAAGTTTTTATAATTTTTCTTTTCCTGTATAAGCAAATTTATAATATCCTTGAAGATAGGGACAATTTATTTTTTGTAGCTTCAGGACCTGAGCATACAGCCATGCTTAGTGAAGGGTTATTGTTTGATACTGCCACTTAAAGGTTTAAGGTTTTTAAAAATATTTTTACATCTACTGTTTTATTTTATTTAGGGAGTTGGGCATATGATAGTATTTTCATATTAGAGATAAAGAAATTGACTCAAAAATTGCAACTTTCTCAAGGTTATGTTGATTTTATTTCCTTGAGAATGGCACCATATCTGATTAATCTTTCTTGTGCTCTACATCAGCTAGCAAAATGTCACTAATGTGTTCATGCTTGTGTCTGTACAATATGGACAAAAGAACTGAAGTCATAAATTTGGAAGCAAGGTCTATGACAGATAAGCTTTTTGTCTGTGTGTTTGTCTGTGTGTGTGTGTGTGTGTGTGTGTGTGTGTGTGTGTAAAAGAGAGGGGTAGCAGCAGCTAGGTGGCGCAGTGGATACAGCACTGACCCTGGAGTCAGGAGTACCTCAGTTTAAATCCACCTAATAATTACCTAGCTGTGTGGCCTTGGGCAAGCCACTTAACCCCATTGCCTTGCAAAACACTTAAAAAAAGAGAGAGAGGGCTGCAAATTTTTCTGTCTACTTTTAAAATATTTTTCCTACTATTATTGACTGTATGCTTACCTGCTTTTAACTTTACTTTCAACTTTGTGACTTACGCCCCTCTGCCTAAATAATTCCTTTATTGCCATCTTTGTTTATAACCTAGCTGGATTTGGAAAGTAAGGCCCTTTTGAAATTTCTTCTGTTTGAATCAGACCACTCAGTTATCTTTTTCAGCTCTAGAGTCTACTGAATCATATGCCAAATTTACCCAGAGTGAAATTTCCCCTTTGTATGAATTAGAGGGAAGGAAATTGTTTATGGAAGCTGGATAGTATTCTCATTCATTCAGAATTGGTCATAAAGGGATTAGAAAACATGATTTGGCTAGAACAGTAATTCCTTGTACTGTCTAGGTAACTTTTTTTCAGAATGAAATTAAATATTTAAAATAAAAAAAATGTCTATTGAATTTAGTGAGGCTGCTGGAAATCTTCAAATTGTAATTTTCTTGTATCATGGCCCCTACTCTCAAGTGTTCTTATATTGATTAACCTGGGAACAAATATAAAAGTGCCAGGTCATGCTAGATATATTAAATACTTTTAACTTTCTTTTCCCCTGGACTGGAGAACTGGCATTGTGATTGAGAGTCAATGATGATAGGTTTTATATTATTACACACTTATAACATATCAGATTGCTTGCTTTCTTGAGGAGGGACCCTGGAGGAGAGGAGGGAGCTAGGAAGAAAATCTTATAAAATTTCTAAAGAAATGAATGTTGAGTCAATGATGAAATTTTTTTTTTTGGCAATACAAAGGGGTTAATTGATTTGTCCCAGGTCACATAGCTAGGTAATTATTAAGTCTATGAGGTTGGATTTGAACTTTGGTCCTCCTGACTCCAGGGCCAGTACTCTGTCCACTGCACTGCCCTGATGAACTCTTTTTTTTTTTGTTTTAAACTTTTCCTTTTTTGCTTTGGTTTTTAAATTTTATTTATTTAAGGCAATGGAGTTAAGTGACTTGCGCAAGGCCACACACATAGTTAGGTAGTTATTAAGTGTCTGAGGCTGGATTTGAACTCAAGTCCTCCTGACTCCAGGACTGGTGTTCTATTCACTGTACCACCTAGTTGCCCTGCCCCTGATGAACTCTTAATAGAAACTAAATGAATATGTAAAGCAGATTCATTTAGGTTCTGAGGATAATAATGGAAGGTAACATAAAGTATTAGAGATTATTGGCTCTAATATTTGTATACTTTTCGCTTTTGTTTCCAGTCAAAATAAGTTGAGGATATGATGGTAACGGAAAAGTTACTTATCTAGCCAGGAATTAGGAGGAAACAAAAGGGGTCCTGGGGTATTAGTCTTGTCAAAAAAAATCCATATACTAAAGTTCATAAGCTTTATAAGCAGAGCCCCATAGATGCCTTTTATTCAGAAGTCATCTACAATTACTTTAAGTTTAAAATTTTGACATTTTTTGTTACATATTATCTACTTTTCCCAACATATCCCTCCCTTCAGAGTGTCATCCTTTCTAACAAAAATGAAAAAAAGAAAAATATTTTCAGTAAAACTAAAAAATAGTTTAACCAAGTCTGATATTATAAATAATATACTTCTCTACTTTTACAAAGAGAGTTAAGAAGTTTTAATTAATTTAATTATCTAGTTTCTTAAATCATCAGATTAGAATCAATGAATTATGTAAATGAGGAGAGAGAAGTTAAGACAGGCAGATACACTGACAATTGTTAGAAAGTGACACCTGATAATAAATGAGGAGATAGGAAAACTTGGAAAAAAGAGATGCTGAACTCTGTACTAACAAATTATGTGCTGGATAAATTGGAAATAATTAACCGAGGGAAGGCAATGGAAAAAGTGTTGGGAAAGTCTTTAGATGGCATGATTTTAGCTAAGATTTGATGGAAATAAGCCAGGAGACAGGGGGAGAGGGAGCATTATAGATTTGGGAGCTAGTTTTTGAAAATGCCTGGAGTTTGGAGATGATGTCTTTTGTGAGGAATAACAGGGAGACCAGTGTGACTGGATCACAGAATGTGTATTGTATGTGTGTGTGTGTCGGGGGGGGTGTTTATAAGATGTAAGAAAACTGAAAATATGAGGCAGATTATGAGGGACTTGAAATGCCAGAGATTGT
Organism: Macrotis lagotis; assembly: GCF_037893015.1. Lineage (NCBI taxonomy): Eukaryota > Metazoa > Chordata > Mammalia > Peramelemorphia > Peramelidae > Macrotis > Macrotis lagotis. Next base: position 403,263,614 of record NC_133666.1, read on the forward strand.
TAAATTTGATCTGGGAAGTGACTGGGAACCACTAGTTTGAGTAATGGAATGACATGGTTAGATTTGCTCCTTAAGAATATCACAATGATAGCGGAATGGAAGATGGATTGGGGTGGAGTGATGGGAAATTTGTGGCTGGCAGAGCAACCAGTGGACTATTGCAATAATCTAATGATGAGGGCCTGTACCAAGGGTGGTAGCAGTGTTAGGAAAGAAGATGCAAGAGTTGACACAAAGGTTATAGAAGGTGAGAGACAGTGAGAAGTCAAGGATGGACACCTCAATTGTGAGCCTGGCTGACTAGGAAGGATGGTAGTGCTTTCACAACGTTAATAGGAAAGTTGGAGGAGAGGAAGCTTTGGGGGGAAAGATAATGAATTCAGCTTTGGACATGTTAAGTTTAAACTATCCCCTGGATATATTGTCTTTGGGCTATCTAAGATGCAAGACTGAAGGTCAGTAGAGAGGTTAGGGCTTGATAAATTGTTTTGAAATTCATCAACATAGTAATAATTGGTTGTATGGGGACTGACCACTAAGTATAACAGAAGAAGAAGAGGAAAAGACTTTATTTCAGTAAAATGTGAGGACAGGAAAACTTCATTTTGGCTTTTATCCCAAATAGAAAGTTTTGGTACTTCAAGGTTCTGAACCCTTAGCTTATTGTAAAATTAAGTTATCTGGAATTATTTATTCCCTAAGGTTCCAAATAGGTAAGCATTTGGTAGAACACAGTAAAAGCGTCCCTTAACTAGCTTCTGTAGGGTACACCAGTTTTTGAGATTGTTGTAAAATAGTAGCCTTGCAATTCTAAAAGTGTTGCACATTTGTATGTCTGGGAAATTGTGACTAGTTTCAAATTGTTATGGTTATAGTTACAAGAACTTTTGATGAGTACATATGTTTGGAAATGTTTTATAAGTTGTAGAAATATAAGCAATATAATTTATAGCAATTGAATATAATATCAATTTCAAGGGAGTGGATGATGAAAAAGTATGAATTATGAAAGGCATTTGATTTAGAGATTTCAGTATTTCAGTTCTTTTTTGTAAGGTTTATAAATTCATGTGTAATATAACAAAAAATTATGCAAAACCTTGAAATGCTGTTGCTCTTTTCTAGAAACGACTGCAAAAAGAATTATTGGCTTTGCAAAATGACCCTCCTCCAGGAATGACTTTGAATGAAAAGAGTGTTCAGAATTCCATTACACAGTGAGTACTTTTAAAACCTTTATTTTATGTTATTTTTAGTAACCAAGAATATTTTTCTAATAGCATTTTAGTATATTCTTGATATGTTGACATTAAGTGATCTATAGCTTGCATTAGATAGGCTAATTTAGGCTAGTCTATATCACATTAAATTATCTTTAAAGGAAAGGTACCACATTTAACAGCAGCATTGGGTGATGATCAAATATGATAGAATCAACTTTTCTCAGCAGTAGAGTGATCAGAAACAATTCCCAAAGACATTCTCCATCCCGAGAAAGAACTATGTAGTCTCTTAATGGAGGCCAAAGTGTACTATTTTCACTTTTTTAAAAATTTATTTTTTGTTTTCCCTTGTGGCTTTTGCCCCTTCTGTTCTGATTCTTTCACAACATGATTAATATGGTAATACGTTTAACATTGTTGAACATGTATAACCTATATCAGATTACTTGCTGTCTTGGGGAGGGGGAAGGGAGGGAGAGAGAAAAATGCGGAACTCAGAATCTCTAAAAATGAATCTTGAAAGCTTTCTTTACGTTGTTTATTCTGGGAAAAATAAAGTGTATAAAAGTATAATTTTAAATTTTAAAAAATACTAATATTTGTATGTTTTTGTTACACATAAAGGAATACTCAACTCTTCACATAGCTTAGTAAGACTAATTAGGAGAAAATTTATAAACAAAACAAAACCATAAGAACAAATAGAACTGTTTTTAGCATTTCATATGAGAGTTTCTCTTAATGGAATTAATTATACTTGATCAACTAAATTCTATTAACAGGAATCATTTCATCAGGACATAAATTGATTTGTTTCTGTAAGAATCAGACATTTGTTAAAATGGTGTTCTACTTGTCACAGATGATAATGATGAGAATATTGCAGACAGTTGTTCAAAGTTAGCTCTGAAGTACAACTCCATAAAAAATGGAAGTTAAGAGAAGGAAGACAAGCACATGTATTTTAGCACAGATTAATGTGAAAAAATGTAACAGAATTATGAATATGCTCCACAGTTATCTCATGGTACCTTCCTTATATAAAGCACTTGCAAATTCTAATTTCCTTTCTTCCACTTAAGTAATGACCTTGGAAAGTCACTTTCTCTCTGAGGACTTTAGTTTTTTCAACTTTTACATGGGGCTAATAGCCTCAAGGCAGAAGGCCAGCTCAAATAATGTGCTGAGATCTTAATTATAGGATACTAGAATTTTAGAATTAGAAGAGATCTTTGGAAACATCTGATCTCTTTTTATAGTTGAGGAAACCTCTAAAGAGTTTCTTCCCCTAGTTTAAATTGCTGGCACATTAGCTGAGTGAAGACTATGATCCGGTTTTTATGCTTTTCCTGGTCATTTCTTAGTTAAGTCTCATGTTGTCTTTTTTTTTCAAGATCTTAAGATTTTTAGTATCATTGAGTAACTACAGTTTGTACACTGTGTCCTCTCACAGTAGCACACTTCCAAGTGGGAAGCATTAAAGGTTAAAAGAACTTTGTAAGTAAGGACACTGTTCCCTTGACTTGCAAGAAACTATAGGCTGATACTTCCCTAAAGTAAATGGTGTGATTTATGAAAGCAGGGTAGAGTATGAACTTTTCAAGCTTTGGGGTAGAGGAGTAGTCAGTTTAATTGTTTTTAACCACCAGTTCACTAAAGTTTTCCTGGCAGAGGTCATAGAACTAGAAGGGAATTAAAAGAAAATAGTTATCTAGTCCAATCTTTGCATTTTACAGATGAGAAAACTTAAGGCATAGAGATTTATAACTTGTTTGAGGTCATGAAGCTAGTTAATTAGAAAGTCAGGAATAGAACATAGCTTTTACTTTATGGGTTTTTCTTTATATAATTCTTTTGTAAAGAAGTTACTACTTAAAAACAGAAGTATATAGAAGAATTGCTAGATCTTTTGTAGTTAACTCCTTTTCAGTTACCACTGTATTCTCAGAAACAAAAATCTTGATCCTAAGTGCCACAGTGCCTTAGCTGTTTGCTTGCAGAAAGAGAAGACCTTCACTCTTCCCTCAAAGAACTTGCTGCTGCTCTGTGGTGGGTGGAATAGTGTAGAACAGCTATGGTTTCTTCTTTGTCATCTCTTTTACTCCCCAGACTTAATAGTGTTAGAAAGGTCATTATAGACTTTCTGGTAGTCTCCCGATTTTAAGGATGATGATAGTTTTTTAGACTCTACAAGTTATAATAAAGTGCTTTCCTTAGAAACAAGGTAAATGAAAACATTGAGACACAGAATAATAAAGTGCCCAAGTCAATTCTAACATTAAATACCTCTATTCAAATTTAACCTCAAACACTTACAAAGCTGTGTTACCTTGGACAAGTCACTGAACCCTAATTGCCTCATATCCAAGACTATCTCTAGCTGTCCTGATTCATTTCTGACCACTGGACCCAGATGACTTCAGCAAAGTGAGACTGGTGGCTTAACACAACATCCCATGTCATGTTATCACCTCCCTGATGGATCATCTTTGAGAATGGTCATGGTCTTCTTTAAAAACAAAGGATAAAAACATCACCACTGACTGCATGGCACTATGTTAATTTTGAGGATGCAAAACCAAAACAGACCTAATTTCTAAAAGGTTTACATTTTATTGTCCCCAAGGTTTTTCTTTTAGTTTATGGCAAGATTTGGAACTAGAACCCAATTCTTAGGCCTTTCTTTTCAATTTTGCTTGTTCTTGTTCTTCTAACTCACATATACTTTTTTATTTTTAAAGATTTTATTTTCTATTAAAGATTTTATTTATTTTGAGTTTTACAATTTTTCCCCAATCTTAAATCTTACTCCCCCCCCCCCCCCAACAGAAGGCAATTTGCCAGTCTTTACATTCACATGTACTTTTTTTTTTTTTGCAAGGCAAATGGGCAAATGGGGTTAAGTGGCTTGCCCAAGACCACACAGCTAGGTAATTATTAAGTGTCTGAGGTCGGATTTGAACTCAGGTACCACTGACTCCAGGGCCGGTGTTCTATCCACTGTGCCACCTAGCCACCCCCCACATGTACTTTTGTTGAGAAAACTTGTATGAAGTTGTTTCTTTTATGATCCCTATATTTATTATAGTATAATTTGTTCATTTCTAAAATAGAAATAACTATTCCTTTATCTTAGAATTGTAAGAATCAAATGCAATAAAGTATGAAATGGACTCTATAAGCTTATTTGAATTGCCTTTTAGGTGGAAAATTTCTAGGCCTGTCCTGTTGAACTAATCCATGCTTACAATGAGGGGAAGTCAAGGAGTATGGACAGCAGAGAGGTTGGAGAGGCAGGGCAGAAGTACTAGCAGAAATAACCTGATGGATGATTTAGTGGTTATGAGGGAATATAGGTAGAAAACAGTACATCTAGCAGCTGTAATAGGCTAAGTTGAACATGAAGCCAGGAAGATATCAAATCCAATTTCTATGACCTTGGATAAGTCATTTAACCTAATTCTGTAGTACCTCACTGTTGTGGGGTCCGGTGAGATCACTCAGGTGCTTTGCAAACCTTAATATACAAAATATTATGTCACTGCTCTTCTGATTAATCTTGAGTTGTTACCCAAACTGTAATTTCTTCCATGACTTTAACAATAACTAGCATTTTATTTAAAGATTTCAAAATGCTTTACATATAATATTTTTAATCACAACTATCCTGTGAGGTACACATTATTATATTACTATTTTACAGCTGAGGAAACAGAGGCAAAGAAGTGAAGTAACTCGCTCAGGTCACACAGCTAATAAGTATCTGGGGTTGGACTCTTTCTGACTCTTGAGTCCTCTGCCTTATGCACCTAGTCACTTAGCTTCCTAAGAGTAGAAAAACAGCTGAGTTTTCTGAGTAATGTAGTGATATTTATTTTCTCCAAATGGGAAAAAATGTATGGTTCATAGGATTTTAATTTGCTTTTTTTTTTTATTCCAGGTGGATTGTAGACATGGAGGGTGCACCAGGTACTTTATATGAAGGCGAGAAATTTCAACTTCTATTTAAATTTAGTAGTCGATATCCTTTTGATTCTCCTCAGGTAATCACTTTTATTACTTAAAATTTTAGATTATATTAAAATTTTACTTAGTTTTAACTTAGTTTTTATATATGTTTTTTCCCTATTTGATCTTAACCAAAAGATAGAGTAATGATAATTTTTTCTGACTTTGGCAGTATGGCATAATAATGGATAGGGGTACTGGACTTGAAGTCAGGAAGAACTTCATTCTAATCCTGCATCAGACATTTATTTCCTAGCTGAATGACTCTGGGCAACTGCCTTAGCCTGTTTGTGCTTCATTTTCCTTATCTGTAAAATCTATGGACTTGGCCTTTGCGTTCCCCTTCAAATCTAAATATATAGTCTTCTTTCAAGAGAATGTCTTTATTCCTTTTCTGTAGTCTCAAAGCACCTTATTACCATTTTAGTTTATGGGAACTAAGATCATTCTCTTCACTTTCCTCTATACTCTGAATTTCCACACCTAGTGTTACTTTAATGTACCTTTTAGTTATTTATTTTAGATAGAATTTTTATTTGTAGAGTCTCAGACTAAAAGGAATGAAATTCTGACCTTAGCCTGTGAGAAGGATTCCTTAGAAATGTTAAATTTTTTAGTGAGTATTCCTGCTTTTGACTGAATGGAACTGTCCTTTGGTGGAGAATGTTTTTTCTTCTGCTTTTGATAATGATCAAATACTGTGATGTCACTGTGTAGGTTCTTATGAATTAGAAAGTCAGAGACAAATACATTACATATACACATACACATATGTATATGTATACTTTTATAAATGTGTGTACACACACACACACACACACACACACACACACACACACACACCTTTTCACCAGTTGTAATTTAGTGACTTAGTGATTAGCCTTCACTTATTGAATAGTGTTTATATCTGGAAGTCACCATTAAGGTTTCATCTGCAAGTACAGAGAATATCTACCTGAAATAGCAAAGACTACAAAATGTTGGAGCAAGAAAGGGCCCTTGGGCAGACAAAATAAATGCCATAGTTCTATATTTTAAAGCTCCTACATTCTAGTCAAAATAGTGCCTAAAGTATTCTTCAATATTTCAAAAATTTGTGTTAGGTTGGCTTAGGGAATACTTGGTACAATGTCTACAAATTTGTCTTCAGAAGACGATTCTTGAGGCTACAGTTGTATCTAACCCCTCCCTTGCAGTTTTATGTGAAAGAATTCCAAGTATATTTAGCATTAAAAATTGCTTGTAGAATGTTAGCTGAAATTTTTTAAGTTTTTTGTGAAACTTATATGAAGAATAAGCAGTCTCACTAAATCTGTTTTAATATTTCATATTCTAAATAATACTCGAGTTCTAGGTTGACTCAACTGGAATCACTGGAAGGCAGATGGCCATGAAGCTTATTTAAGATCTCTGATTCTGAGGGGAAGTCACTACCTCTCAAGCCCATTTTGGATGGCTCTGTTAGCAAGTTTTTTTTATGTGTAATCCAAATCTTATCTTCTACATCTTGTATCTTTTTTCCCTGAGTTCAGGTAGAAAGACTAAAATCCCTTTTTTTTCAGTATGATTATTCTTTTTTTTATAACCTACCTCATTTTTTTTATTTTTTTTAGGTTTTTGCAAGGTGGCTTGCCCAAGGCCACACAGCTAGGTAATTATTAAGTGTCTGAGACTGGATTTGAACCCAGGTACTCCTGACTCCAGGGCCGGTGCTCTATCCACTACTCCACCTAGCCACCCCCTACCTCATTTTTTAAATTAATATTTTGTTTTCCAATTATATATAATAGTGGTTTCTATCTATCATTTTTTGGTAAGGTTTTGAATGTTACAATTCTCCCCTACAGAAGGTAGTCTGATAATCTTTACATTGTTTCCATACTATATGGTATACATTGATCGAAATTGAATGTGTTGAGAGAGAAATCATAATCTTGAGAAGAAAATAAAATATTAGAGATAGCAATTATGTAGTACATAAGACACTTTTTTTGAAAAAAAATTGAAGGGCAGCTAGGTGGTGCAGTGGATAGAGCAACGTCCCTGGAGTCAGGATTACCTGGGTTCAAATCCTGCCTCAGACACTTAATAATTACCTAGCTGTGTGGCCTTGGGCAAGCCACTTAACCGCATTTGCCTTGCAAAAACATAAAAAAAAAATTGAAGGTAAAGTCTTTGTTTAAACTCCACAGTTCTTTCTCTGGATACCCTGATGATTGCATAATATGACTATTCTTAAAATACTTGAATATAGCTAGATTGAAACACAGACATACACAGACACAAGGATATGGACACACAGACACAGGGACACACACACACACACACACACACACACACACACACACACACACACACGATTAAACATCCCCCAGTGCCTTCAACTGATGCTTGTTCAGTGTGCTTTCTAAAATGTGTCACCCCAAACTGACCTTAGATTTCAGATATATTCTGACTTGACATTGTAGTCATTTATAACTTTACATTTTGCAGATACTGCTTCTCTTTCTGCAGTCTAAGATCTCTAGCTTTTTTTTGCTTGCCATATCATTCTACCTTATCTGGGAACTTTGAAAGTTTGCTGAGAGTCCTATTAATTTTTCATATTTAACTATATCATCTTGCCTATCCCCTTCCCAGTCCTTTGCTCTTATAACTTATTTTTGGAACCCAGACATGGGATTGCATATTTAATTTTAGCACATTGGGTTGGAATTTAGCTTAATTTAAATGTTAAATTCTTCTCATATGAATTACTTGAACTAGTAACTACAAACAATATTAACCTTGGTGTATTTGTGAAATGAAATGTGGAGACAAAAGTCTCTTGCACCTATGGTCTCCTGAAAATGCAGATAAAGGAATTTGAAGAGCTAAATTTATCTTGTGTACAAGTGCAGTGTGAAATATCATTACATGGGATATAAGGTCATCTTGTATTCCAGGGATCATGGTAAGAATTTGCAGTAAGAATACCATGAAAATAACTTTAGCTTATGTAACTACAGTTGGTGGGGATATGAAAGTAGAGAAATTCTATAATAAAATATTCCAAATTATAACAATGTATATTGATACTCAATGTTAACATTTTAAAAGTGGACATAGGAAATTATATAGTAAATATACTGTGGCCAAAAAATATGACAAATATAACTCAATAGTAAAAGCAAGAGAAGTCAAAAAAGGCTCCTAGAATATACAGAAATCTCACTTGCATGGATCATGAATACTCACACAAAATTAAGAAGCTCTATTTGTGTGACAAATATATAACATGACAAATAATGCAACTGATTTTAACAGAAAACAGTTACCAAGTAAGTCATATTCAAATTAACTATGTACAGCTTGCTTTTTTTAGGATAGAGATCAAGAATAAAAGTAAAGATCATCATACATATGTCAGATCTTAGAAACTTCCTAGAAAGTTTAAAGAACTAAGTATTTGCTTGATTCTCTGATTATTAATATCAAGAGATAGAATAAAATTTAAATTTCACTAGTATAGGGAACTCCTGCATTAGGAAATATCCTCTGCCAGTGCAAGTTAGAACTTTTCTCTGTACTTTCTAAAGAGAATTGCCTAGGGTAGTGCCAGTCCAACTTTTTAGCTCTTTTGGCTGTTTTTCCAAGAAAAACATCTCAAGGGTCACATATAGAATTCAATACCCATTCTTGAATACAGTGCAACCCTCACCACCTAGGAGCACAACAACCTGCACCTGCAGGTTGAACACACCTGACATAAGGCATTGAGTGATTAAGTGATTCCCTAGTGGTCATACATCCAGTATATAAAGGTAGAATTGTAGCTAAAATTAAATCCAGTTTTATACTGATATTCACATTTGATATAGCCTTCTCATAGTTAGTATGTTATACTTAGTATTTTTTTTTCTTGACTCCAAGACCAGCTCTATCCATTATACCAAGATGCTTCTATTCATAACAAGTGAAATATAATAAGGAAAAATCCATGCTTGCCAAAAGTGTTATAAGATGTCCAGAACAAGTCTGAATCAAGAGAGATTTCCTATAAAGGATGAGAAACTCCTGGTACTTTTTTATATTTGACATTGTGTTAATTGCATTAAGCCCTGGAACATTTCAGGGTTTCCTAAGTGAGAATTTGAAAGTGTTGAAAACTGCTATTTTCCATATTTGGTACTCAAATGGATTTTTGATTTTTTTTAAAAAGTCTTATCAATTTAGAAGTTCCCTCCAGGAATGCAAATAACTTCTTTTCATCCTGCCCTTTTTGTCTTTTTCCTTCTGTAATTTCACCACAGTGGGGGGATTGGGGGCAAGAAGGGACCTACCGCACCTGTTAGAGGCCTTCCTCACTTTGTGTTGACATCATGAAGGTATATTAGTTGACCATTTGGGCTCTCATTCATCATTTTTTGCCCATTATGCAATTTCATAAAGATATCTTTTGCTCCTATTCTTTAACATTCTTATTAGTTAACATGTTATGACTGCTCACACCCACTATAAGTCTTTCCACTGTCTTGTATGCAATATTATTGTTTCCATATTGTTTTCTTTAGTTCTATTCCATGCCTCCTCATGACATGCATGGAGATAATCTGGATTCTCGAAAGCTGTACCTGTGAATTGTAAACTTTCTGTAATGCCTTGACAGTAAATAGTCTGTTATCTGAGGAGAAGCCCAGTTAAGTATGAAATACATCAGAACATGGCTAGGAGCCATAGAGTTTGTCTGTCTGTCTGAACCCTATTTCTTTTCCCTCTCTTTCTCTACTTCTTATCTCTTTATCCCTTTCCCCCCCTCTCTCCTCTTCTGTTCCCTCTTACCTTTCCACCTTCTGTTCTTTCCTCCGCTTCTCTTTCCTTCCCTCCTCCCTTTTTGCTTTCCCCCTTCTCTTCTTCCCTTCATTCTTCTTTCCCTCCCCATCTTTCTCTCTATTCTTTTTCCCCTTCCTCTTATCTTCCTTTTTCTTTTTCTCCCTTCCTGTCTTCTTATCCATCTCCCTCACTTTAACTATCTCTTGCCCCTTTTCTCTTCCTTTGGTAATAAATTGGTAGCACATTGAATTGCCTTTGGAAAGTTGGGCAGGAATTTCTTTTAATAATCCTAGGCTTCCCACCAACAAAAACCCATCTTATTAATACTAACATTATTATCATCATTGTGAAATGAAATGAGGAGGCAAAAGTCACTTGCATCTATGGTCTCCTGGAAATGCAAATAAGGTAATTTGAGGAGCTAAATTTATCCTATGCACAAGGGCAAAGTGAAATATCATTACATGGGATATAAGGTCATCTTGTATTCCAGGGAATATGGTAAGAATACCATGAAAATAAACAAATTATGGAATATTAGTCTAAGTAGAATTAAAGTAGAGTTTTCCCCAAAAGGCAGTGCAATTATGCATAGTGGTTGTGAAGCTGAAAAACATCATTCTAAAATTGCACCAGAGAAGCAGTGTATAGAAGATATATTTCTAGACAATAGGGTGGACAATTATTTGGCAAGTGCAAAGAATAACTGATGGACAGTCTGTGTGGATAGCCATACAATGTCCAGAAAGCTAAAGGGAAGTACTTCTCACTACATTGGTTGAAGCCCCTGGGGAAATGTTTACAGGAGGACGTGAATATGTGTTTCCTAGCATAAGAGGTCTTGAATGGATGTATCTTTGAAAGGAATATTCACAGTCATAGAAATGTCAAGGAGGGCAGGGTATTCTAATTTCTCTTCAATGGTTATTGATGGTCATTTGATTATAACTGTCATTCTCGTTTTGTTAACTGCAAATTTGATAAGTTTTCCATGTCTACCTTCAAGTCCGTAATAAAAGTGTTCCAATGTCTTTTGGTCATGACAAATCCACCAAAGAGTTAATAGATATTTGACTCAGTCACTTGTGTTCTATCAGTTTTCTGCCTCTTCATTTAACTTTTGACTGAATGTAAGAATAACATTCTCTAATCATAGTTTCTCCTAATGTACCTACCTTAGAGGATGTAGAATGACTTTTTGTGAAAAAAAGAAAAAAATTCAAGAAAGTTAACTTCTCAAATAATTAATGAAGCAAACCTTCAGTTTCTATGTCTTCTTTTAGATTTTCCCTCTCAGTGACTTCATCAAGTTTGTGTCTTGTCAGAAATGCCTGAGTACCTAAGATTGACTATCTTGCCTTTTCTTTTTCTGTCCTTCTGCTTTTCTTATTTTTTATTTATTTAAGGCAACACAATTAAGAAAGACTTGCCCAAGGTCACACAGCCGGGCAGTTACGAAGTTTTGAGCTCAGGTCCTCCTGACTCCAGGGCTGGTGCTCTATCCACTGCACTACGTAGCTGCTTCATATCTATCTGCTTTAAGACTTCCATGTATTAAAATCTGGATCTCAGTCATAAATTTTCTCTTATGTATCACTCTACCTGGTTTTTTCTTCTGCTTTTGCAACATAGTGATCTTGTAATCACCAGCTTCAAAAATTCACACATCACAAGTGACCCCAAGTGCCTCAAGCATTTTAGTACCTTGATAGGTTATAGAATCATAGATCAAGAGCTCAAAGGAACTTTAGAGGCTCTAAGTCCAACCCTCCCCTTTCATAGTTGAGGATACAAATGCCTTGGAAATGTTTAAGTGACTCACCCAGGTTTAAAGCTAGTAAATGTCTGAGATGGAATTTAAAGTCAGGTGTTCCCGACTTGTCTAGCATTCTAGTCACTCTGTCTTACTGCAATAAATTTTTGGAACTCTCAGGAGTGGGAAGAGCACATGAACAGAACACAGCAATTTCAGCCTTAAAACATCAGGGGCTTTCTTAGGGAAGGAAAGGCCAGTGGTCAGGCATTTAAACTCAGGTTATGGATAACTAGGGGAAGTTGGGCCTGGGGTCAGGAGGACCTAAGCTAAAATCCAACCTCACTAGCTTTTCAAGTTGTGTGACCCTGGTCAAGTCATTGTTTGTCTCAGTTTCCTCATGTGTAAAATGAACTGGAAAAGGAAATGGCAAATAATATAGTAAAGAAAACTCCAAATGGGGTCATGGAGAATCAGCAACAAAAACCTTTTTGAATTCTTTATGTATGTGTATTGGTAATAATGTCTATGATAGAACTCTTATCTTTCTTCATAGATACAGCCCTTCTCCTAAAAAAATAAAATAAAGTAAAAGGGGCGGCTAGGTGGCACAGTGGATAAAGCACTGGCCCTGGAGTCAGGAGTACCTGGGTTCAAATCCGGTCTCAGACACTTAATAATTACCTAGCTGTGTGGCCTTGGGCAAGCCACTTAACCCCATTTGCCTTGCAAAAACCTAAAAAATAAAATAAAATAGATACAGCCCTTCTAACTTTGCATTTTTTATCTATGGGACCTTTATTTATGAAGCCTTTCATTTGTAACCTGCATTTTTTATCTATGGGACCTTTATTTATGAAGCCTTTCATTTGTAACCTTAAGATTTTCTCTCACTTTGCTTTCTCCCTCATCTCTATTCTCTCATTTACATCTTAATCGTTTCCCTTCATTCCCATTGCCAATAACTTAAGATAAATTCTTGCTAATTTGCTATTAGTTTTAACTGTTATTAATTCCTTTATAGGTTTTATTTCCCCTCCCTGTCCCCTCAAATTCATGCTATATATGTATGACTGCCAGACTAAATCTCTACAAAATCATAAAGTTGCATAATTTCAGAATCAAAAGAAAGTTCAAAGACTTATCTAGTCTGATCTGTACTTGAGCAGGAGTCCACACTAGAGAAAGTGCTCTTGGAAACCTTCAGTGAGAAAAGGTATTCATGGCAGTTCAGTCTTCTTTTGGTTATATCTCATTATTATGAAGTATTTCCTTCAAATCTAAGTTTCCATTTTTTATTTTTATTTATTTATTTATTTATTTTTTGCTACTAGTTTTTTCCTTTGGGGCTAAGCAGAATAAGTTTAATTATTTCCCTTTGTGGTAGTGGTTCTGATTCATCTGTCCCCTCATATTCCTTCTTGTTCTCTTTCTGTCCTTCCACCCGTCTTTACATCATATGAACTTTTTTGCTTCTGTTGATATGCGCAGGCTTAAAACTGTCCTGCCTAAAATGTATCTGGAATTGAATCTAGTATTCCAGAAGTGGAACCATGACAGATTTCATCAAGACTTTCACATCCTTAGTCCTGGAAACTGTTTCTATAAAGGCAGCTTATGATCACGCTAGTATTTTTGTCTGCTATATACATTGATTCATTGAAGTTGCAGGAAATTAAAGAACCCTTGGTAAAGGAAAGAATAGAAGGAAAAGCCTAAAGGAAACAACCAAGTAGGATAGCTAATGTTGAATTTTTATAAAAGGAAAAACACGCTGAATGTGATAGAGATTAGTTTCATATATAGTCCTTTTTTCTGATTGGTTTTATATTTAGAAATGTTTGTGCTCTAGAAATCTACATCCAATTCTCATAAGTCATCACCTTAATCCTTTGCTCACTTCTCAATTTAGCTATATCCACCAGCGGCTTAAAGTTCCAAATTCAAAAACAAAACAAACACAACCTTTAAAAGTTATTTTTGAGATGAATCATTGTCTAATTATGTGTCTCTCATCTTGTAAAATTGGTGTTTTGAATCATAGCATAAGACTATATATTTATCCCTATTAAATTTCATCTTCATAGATTCAGCTCAATGTTCTAACTGGACAAGATCTTTTATAATTTACTTATGTTTTTTGTTAGCTCTCTTTGTGCTGGAATCTATAACCATGATAGGCATGATAGCTATGTCTTTATCCAGGTTGTTGTTTAAAATGTTAACTAGCACCAATCCTAGCACAGAATTCTTGAGACACTCTTTGAAAACCTTTCAAACTAAGTCATTGTCAAATTATTAAAATGTTGAAGCTGTGATGAAAGTTCAGAGTGGGGAAAAAAAAGAAGAAAAAGAATTCGAAGGCAAGAAATTTGACCTGTGCCAGAAAATTGGAGAGGAATGAATACAAGACACACTGCACGTGAGTTATGAAACAGATATGAGGGTCTTCCCAAATTGGAGTGAACTGGACATTCTGGGAAAGAAGTAGTTAGTCATCAGGTGGGCAGTGATGATGATAAGGATGCAGTTGTACTGTGGAGATGAAAAATGAAAGCTCAAAGGGAAAAGATGAGTAGTGGAGGTTAGTGTGACTCCTTGCTGCCAAGTTAATTGAGAAAACAGTTCACTTGTTCTTTCTACCCCTTCCTAGGCGCGCGCGCACACACACACACACACACACACACATGTTACATGTTACATACATTCAAATTGAAAAATTGCTGTTTACTTTTGTTGATTTCACAAGGGAACACATGATACTTCAAGAAGGAACTTAGGAAACTTTAGAAAAAATTATTAGGGAAAAATTAAAAAAGGACTTACTCTAGAACTGAACTCATAGAACAGAAAATGTATGCATCACAACTGCCAGTCTTAAGACTGGAAATGCAGTGTAGAAAATTTGAATTGAGAATAAATAAGTAGTTAAGATACTTGGGAATGAGATTTGGATTTCTGTACTAGCTAAACACAGAAATGAAAAGATCCTGCTCAAGAATGGAGGGTATTCGGCAAGGGTTAATAATATGTTTTCTAGGAATTTTGCAAATATGGATCAAGGGAATAGAGAGTAAAAAATTCTCTAACGTATCAATAGGTTTGGTGGGGAAGTTTTGAAAATTTAGTGCTGCTTTAAAGATTATGGAATACACAGGGAAAAAAGTGATATGTCTTTTTTTGTACTTTGTCCAAGTCAGACAATATACATCTGAGATATTTTATTCAGTTCATGGCACTCTTATTTTGGAAAAGATGATACTAGACTCTCCAAGGGAAAAGTACTGGAAAAGTGAAAGGAATCAAGTTCATACCTTATGAAGATTGTTTGAAGAAATTGTCTTGATTAACCTGAAGAAGAGAGAATTAAAGGGGTAAGGGGAGATATGATAGATAATCTTCAGCTATTTTAAGGGCTGCAATTTGGAACAGAAAAGGACTTTAATCCTGAAGGGTATAACTTGTTAGGAACAGTGGTCGTCCAGAAGTTGGCAAAGTATTAAGTTTAGATTTTTGTAAAGAATGGAGCTGCCCTTTGGTGGAAGATGATGCTATCTAGTTTCTCTGAATCCATCTTCATTAAAACAGCCAAAGCAATGTTTCCTAAAGCTCAGGTTTGACCATATCACCATCCTTCTTCATTAAGCTCCAGTGGTTTTTTATTGACTCTTAAGTTAAAATTTTATTTGATTTTTTAATATTTTTGTTTATAGTTTTGAAAGTTTTATGATGCACGTAATTTTAAAAAATTGGGTAATGATCAAAAAAACTTGAGTCCCCATGTCATATCTCCATCTTTTCCACAAGAATAGGATAAGAGTTTTTATTAAATGCTTTGCCAAGAAATCTAAGGTGTATCTATGGTGTATACCTTTGATCTATCTTGTTTAATAACATACATCTATTATGTTATTCTTTAAAGGGGAAATATTCATTGACTACATATACTTACTTTGATTAAAATTTCAGCTCTTTTTCTGGTATTCAGGGGTCTCTTAAGTTTTATTTGTCTCCTCTTCAATTCAGTCAAATGGGACTATTTCCTGTTGCCTGAATAGTACTCTTTATTTCCCCTCTCTGCTTTTTAAAAAGTTGTCTACCAACTCACCTTCTCTCTCACTCTGATCCCTTGTCAAATTCTATCCTTTCCCCTGTTTGAAAATCACTTCTCTTATACTTCTTTTAGCACTTTATGGAACAACACTTAAATGTGTTTATGTCATATTGTATGCAATAAATATTTGTATTTGTCTCCTTATTCAGCTATCACTTCCATAAGGCCATGCCTGTTTAGTTTTTATAAACTTAGTACCTTCCCAGTGTCAAGCACAACTCCCCACATAGAGTTTTAAAAATGTTTGTTGAATGAATAATTTGAAGAGAATGTGGTATTTCTTGATATTGATACTGGTTTTATGAATTCTTTAACTTTTTAGGAACCATAAATATGAAGGACCATCTGGGACATTAAAAGTGTCTCAACTTAGTAAACTGGAATATACATGACTTTATAATTATTCATATAGTTTGGAGATTTGGTTTTGGTTTTTGGTTTTTGGCAGAGATTCTGGTAGGAGATGGTAGGAGAGGCTGGGCTGGTATTTTGTATCAATCCAAAGTTTAAGATTTTCCTTACAGCACTCTGATAGCTATTACAAGTATCATCCCCATTTTATATATGAGGAAATTGTGTTGAGAGATTAAGATGACTTGGATAGTTGTGGTTGTACTTTGATGTGTTGTCTTGAAGGGACAGATCCCAGTGCTGTATGTGGAAAAGAGTAAGCCCTTTAATAAATGCTTGTTGACTTGTTTCCCCCAAGCTCTAAATTCTTTATTGTATGAAGAACGTAAGTTTCAGAAGTTTGGCATGGTCACCTGGGAGCAGCTCAAGAAGGTTCTGAGGCAATTGCTGGGGTAGTGGAAAGGGAGGCTCAGCTATAATACTTTTAACTATATGACACTGGAAGCCTCAAGTTCATTTCTGTTCTTCCTGAAAGCTGGAAAGAAATGTCATGGATGGTCAGATCTAGAATACAATTTGGTGTTTATATACTCTAGTCCCCTCATTTTTAAAGCCATATCTTAGAGAGGAAAAGGGGTGTGCCTAAGAAGGAAGTGGCTTAGACACTTCAATATCTATTAAACCTCTCTGGGGCGGCTAGGTGGCGTAGTGAATAAAGCACCGGCCCTGGAGTCAGGAATACCTGGGTTCAGATCCGGTCTCAGAAACTTAATAATTACCTAGCTGTGTGGCCTTGGGCAAACCACTTAACCCCATTTACCTTGCAAAAACCTAAAAAACAAAACAAAACAAAAAAACCTCTCTGCAGTGTACTGCAGTGGACCCTAGGATACAAAGATAAAAGTAAAAATAATAGTCCTTCCAGATTTATATATACTTTTGGTAGTATAAGATTCACCCAGGTCCTCTGACTTCAGATATATAATTATTTCTATTAGTAATTTTAATGTAAGAGTAGTAATAATAAATTGTTCCTATTCCTATACTGATTTGACTTTTCAATTTCTTCTCTTAAGAAATAAAAGGGTTATAAGTTAGTGGAAATGATAAGGTGATATGCTCATCTTATATAAGAGAATAATAAAAAGTTTTGACTCAAGACCATGCATAACGATTATCAAATTATGATATGAATATAGGTCTTCTGATTCCTAGTCTAAGGCTTTGAAGACTCTGGTGTGATGTAGAGTAAAAGATACTTTGGTAAATCTCTTTCAGTCTTTGGACATATTTTATCATGTACTAAGTGATGAAACTTTGAATAGGTGATTTAAAGAGCCATTTGACTCTTAAATTTTAGAATCTGAAAACAGTAAGGAAATATGATCATCCTTTTAAGTTCTGAGATTCTATGATTAGTCATTGTAAGCTAAAATTTTTTCATGTATAATAAGGGCGTGAGATATGCTGATTTCTAAAGCTCTTTTTAGCTCTTAAGTATTTGAAAACATTCTTCCTTAATTTTTAAAAGGGTGATTAATTCTCAAGAACAGAAGTTAACCATGAGCATTAGTTTCATTTTCATGATGACAAAACTTAGTTTATCTGTCTTGTCAGATGATGGTTGGATGAAAGAAGAGGGGTTTTGAGATGTGTGACTCATGATAGGTTGATAGAAAGAGATACTTTATTTGCCATATCCTTAGTTGGGGAACTTTTGGAGGTTGATGGGAAGATAATTGCATTGAAGAAATGCCCACCTGAAAACACTGAGAGAGATTTCCATGTTCCTGAAATAGACTTAGCAAATCCTCTATCATTGTAGAAAAGAATGTAGAACTATTAAGTGTGAAGATTGGTTGTACAATTGAAATTTCTGGGAAAAGAATTCTGGGAAAGAATTGAACAAGGAAAGTGTTTAATCATGTTATGTTCTCAGATTGTATCCTAGTTTGAAATAATGTTTTAGAAAAGGCTTTAGCAAATCAAGTGTATAGAAGAAAGGAATTATGGTCAGTTTAAGAGAGTAAAGATGTTTAACTTAGAGGTGAGAACTTTGAGGTTGACATGATCACTGTATTCAGATATCTTAAAGGCTAATCTAGGAAAGTTTCAGGGAGGCAGATTTGGATGCTGTAAACATAATATTTTTCTAATACTTGGTATCCCTCAAAGTGATATCTGTGTTATAAAGGAGATTCCTAATTAAATTAAGTTTAGACTAGTCACCCTCTGGGATCTTTTCTACTTGTGATACTGGGATAAGACATTTGGCTTTCAGCAATTTAGTCATCTGACATCTTAGATCATAGGGAAAGCGTATGACCTTTTTATTAGAGGTTTTGGAATCATTGTCAAATTATGATTTCTATAGTACCCAATAACTTGTTTCTGCATGTGTCAAAATTAGGTATATAAAATACATTATTCTATTATACAGCTGAACTGTATGTGTTGGCATGCCTTCCCCCTTGGCATGACCTGAGGAAAATGATGCCTTTAGTCTACTGAGATCTAAATAATACATGGTAGGCCATAACTTAAAAAAAATCCTGTGAATAGTTCCTTTAAAAAGGTAGTGTGTTGGGACAGAACCAAGGTGGCAGTGTGGAGGCAGGAATTCCCAAAATCTCTTCCCTAGATCATTCCATGTACATTACATAATGATTCTAACCAAATTATAGATCGGCAGAATCCACAGAAAGACTGAGTGAAACCATTTTCTGACCCAAGACATCTTGATTGATCTGCGGGAAAGGTCTATTCCACAGGGCTTAGCACAGCTGTGCAAACCAGCTCCAGCCTTCCAGGAACAGCCCGCAGGGTGCCTGGGTCCCTGGGGGCTCCTGGGTCCATGGCAGTGAGAGTAGTTTCTAAACCTTTCAGCCCAGGGAACACCAAGAACAACTTGGAAGGTCAGCAGAAAAGCTGTAGCAGAGTGATTGAGGAGCCACAGGCCAGCAGCAGAGTGAGTGAAACCCAGGCCAGCACAGGCCTCAGGGCAGCCCTGTCCTGGGAACCTGTGGAGTCACCTATCAGCTACTTCTAGAGCCCTTAGCTCACAGATGGTAAGGAGGTTGGGAGAGACTGTGGAGGTCTGTCAGCTAAATTTGGGGCAGGACTCTGCTGCTTTGCCCATACTCTCATCCAGGATTCAGTCTGGGGTCCCTACAGCCATAGAAGAGTAGGAATCCTCCTCATAGCTCCAGAATACAGAATACAGTGATCAACCACAGACCAGAGCACAGGCTAAGAAAGCAGTCAGCCTCTCATAAGACCTTGAAGGAATTAAGGTCCGGGGGGGGGGGGGTGTGTCCCAAAATCCCCCAAAAGTTTTGGGAAGTACATTAAAATTGGGTCATAGACTGGGGGAATGAGCAAACAACAGAAGAAAAACAATCTACACAGTGGATAGAGCACCGGCCCTGGAGTCAGGAGTACCTGAGTTCAAATCCGGCCTCAGACACTTAATAATTACCTAGCTGTGTGATCTTGGGCAAATCACTTAACCCCGTTGCCTTGCAAAAACAAAAACAAAAAACAAAAAAAGAATCTGATCATAGGAAAATTACATCTCAAAAAGACAAAATCAAGCCTTCTGTATCCAAAGCCTCTGAGAAAAATAGGAATTAGTTTTAGGCTATGGAAGATTTTGAAAAGCAAGTAAGGGAAGAGAATTGAGAGCTGTGCAGGAAAATCATGAAAACCAAGTCAACAGTTCAGTGAAGGAGATAGAAAAAGACACCAAAGAAAATAACATTAAAAACCAGTTTAGGTCAAATGGAAAAGGCAGTCCAAAAGGTCATTGAGGAGAAGAATGCCTTAAAAGCAGAATTGACCAGATGGAAAAGATGATAAAATAAAGCTTTCTGAAGGAAAACAACTTTAAATGTAGAATGGAGTGAAGGAAGCTGAATTCTTTGTGAGAAATCAAGAAACAGTTAAAAAAACAAAGAATTAACTAGAGGAAAATGTGACTATCTCATTGGAGAAACAACTGCCCTGGAAAACAGATCCAGGAGAGATAATTTTAAAATTACTGGGCCAACTGAAAGTCATGAACAGGAAAAGGGCCTAGACTTCATTTTTTCAAGAAATTCTCCAGGAAAATTTCCCTGAGATCCTAGAAGCAGAGGGTAAAATAGAAATTGAGGGAATCCAATGGTCACCTCCTGAAAGAGATAGCAGAAAAACCCTCCAAGGACTATTTTAGTCAAATTCCAGAATTCTCAAGTCAAGGAAAAAATATTACAAATAGCCAGAAGGAAACAATTCAAGTATTGTGAAGCTACAGTATTTAGCAACTTAAACATTAAGGGCTTGTAGGACTTGGAATAAAATATTCCAAAAGGCAAAAGAGCTTGGATTTCCACCAAGAATCAACTTCTCAGCAAAACTAAATATCTTTCAGGGGAAAAGATGGACATTCAATGAAATAGGGGACTTTAAAATTTTCCTATTGAAGCAACCAGAGCTTAATAGAAAGTTTGGTTTTCAAATACAGGACTCAAGTACAGTACTTACATATAAATATATATATATAAATATATATATATATGTGTGTGTGTGTGTGTGTGTGTGTGTGTGTGTGTATATGTATATATGTATGTGTGTGTATATATATACACACACATATATATATATATATATATATATATACACCAAATGATCTGTTAGGGCAATTAGAAGGAGCATATATAGACAGTGTGCAGGAAGGAGCTGAATATAATGGTATAATATAGTATAAAGATGGAGTCATTGTATGAAAAAGGAATGTACTGGGAGAAAGGGAAAGGAGAGGTAGAATGGACTAAGATATTTCATGTAAAAGAGTCAAGAAAAAGCTTTTGCAATAGAATAAAAGATGAGGAATGAATGAGCCTTCATTCTCATTGGAAATGGCTGACACTCAATAGGGCATAGAAATTTATCCTACCCTAGAGGAAAAGGAGAGGAAAAGGATGGGAGAAAGGGGAACAGGAGGAGGGGGAAAGTAGGTGATAGAAGAGAGGGAAGATTGTGGGATAGAGTAGTCAGATAAAACACACTTTTGAGGAGGGACAGGATGAAAGAAAAGAGTGGGGAGGAATAGAATGGAGGGAAATATAGTTAACAGACACAACTTCTGATGGACTTAGGATAAAGAATTCAGCCCATCCCAGAGATAAAGCTGATGGAATCTGAATACTGACAGAAATATTCATTTTTTTTCTTTCACTTCATTTTTCTTGTGATTTTTTTTGGGGGTGTGGGGAATTATATTTACTTTCACTAGAAGATTATTGTTAGTAATGTGAAAATAAAATATTAAAAAAATAGTATGGTATTTCCAAACCAAATGAAATTTAAATGACTTTTTCATCTTCTTATTTCAGAATATGTTTTTCTTGTCCCTTTTTTGGTGACTGCCTTTCCACTCACAGTTGTCAGTCACTTTTGCAGCTTAACTCTGCTGTTGCCACTTCATCTGTTTACTTTTTCTTATCTCCTTTCCCCATTGTTTTTCTTATACTTCTTCACTTTCCTATGTAAAGGGACTTGAATTTTTTTTTAGCCATTATTAGCAGTCTTTTCCTTCTGTTCTGAAAATTGACCAGAAGTACATGTAGTATAATATTTTTAACTTTTAGTTTTCCTTAGCTTTTTCTATTGGTTATAGAATTAGTAATTTGTTGTTAAAGTCAAAAATACTCCTCTTTCATCTTCTGTATTTGACTGTTATCAAATACTGATGTGTTTGAGAATGGTTAGAAACATAAGATGAATACTATAAAAAAATTTCAAGTATATTTTAATAGTAATTGATTATCACTGAAGGTATGCAGAGCATTTTACTTGTATTATCTCATTTGATCCTGTAAAGTAAAAACTATAGGTATTATTCTTGTTTTTCTATTGAGGAAACAAAGACAGAAAGTTTAAGTAATTTATGTTCATATATTAATTGTAAAGAATGGGATTTGAACCCCTTTTAACTGCTAGTATAGGATTCTTTACATCATTCCTCTCAGACACAGAATTATTCTTTTTTCCACCTTCCTAAATGCAGCTCTCTCTTGAGGGTGATGATGCATATTTGAATTTCCTTCTATTTTGGAGGCTGAAACTGGTGGGTCACTTCCCCTTGGGGCTTCTGAACTATAGGAGAGAAGATATGTCCAAAATAAGGTTGCTACCAATGTAGTAAAATATGGTCACCCTCTAATCAAAATTTGGATAACAAAGTGCAGGATTTGGAATCATTTCTGGATTTGATGTCCAGTTTTGATCATTATTAGTTGTGTGACCCTAAACTTAACCTCTACTTCAGTTGATCTCATTTAAAATCAGTTCATGCAGGGCAGCTAGGTGGTACAGTGAATAGAGCACTGGCCCTGGAGTCAGGAGGACTTGAGTTCAAATGCGGCCTCAGATACTTAATTACCTACATGTGTGATCTTGGGCAAGGCCTTTAAAAAAAAATAAATTCATGGTTTACAGAAATCTGAGCTTCTTATTAATCCTCTTTTCACTTCCCAGTTTCTATTCAGGAAGTAATCTCTGGTAAATTTGTTCCATTAGTAAGCCAAGAAATTTAATTGTGGTTGATATACAAATTGTAATAGGGATATCATGAAAAAGAAATATTAAGTTTAAAATTGCAATTTGATTTCATGAAAAATTTGTCATCAGCCTTTCAATTTGATTTCATGATGAATTTATGTCATCAACCTCCTAAATAAAGCCTCAAAAGTTCTTTTTGGAACATAGTGGGGAGATTTTGATTTGAGTCCTATCTCAGATATAAACTGCAATCCTAGGTGTATCACTTTACCTGTGAATCTATTTTCTCATCTAAAATCGGTATGAAGGGGCAGTTTGGTGGCTCAGTAGATAGAGTACTGACCCTGGAATCAGAAGGATCTGAGTTCAAATTTAACCTCTCTTTTTTTTAAAAAAAATTTATTTTTGAATTTTACACCCCCCCAATCTTGCTTCCTTCCCCACCCCCACCCCACACAGAAGACAAATCTGATAGTCTTTACATTGTTTCCATGCTATACATTGATTCAAGTTGAATGTGTTGAAAGAGAAATCATATCCTTAAGAAAAAATAATGTATAAGGGAGCAAAATTACATAATAAGATTTTTTTAAAATTAGAGATAATCATCTTTAGTCTTTGTTCAAACTCCATAATTTTTTCTCTGGATACAGATGGTATTCTCTATTGCAAATACCCCCAAATTGTCCCTGAGTGTTGCACTGATGAAATGAGTAAGTCCATTAAGATTGATCATTAGCCCATGTTGCTTGCTGTTACAGTGTACAATGGTGTTCTGGTTCTGCTCATCTCGTTCAGTATCAGTTCATTCACATCCTTCCATCAGTCTCAATTCTTGATGCTTACTAGCTGGGTGACCTTGGGCAAATCACTTAACTTAATGACCCCACAAAACCCCCACAAAAAATAATAAAACGGGTATGATAATATATTATGAAAGTGTTTGCAAATCTTTAAACACTAGGTAAATATAAAGTTGTTCTCTAATAATAGTGTTGATACTCTAATATTATTTCATAGTTTCATAGACATAGAGCTTGACCATCTCATAGGCCATCTGATTCAACTCCTTCATTTTACAGATGAGGAAACTGAGGCTCAATTAAGACCATTTTTCGCTAAGTATCAGCATCTTAATGTTGCTTGTTCTCATTTAATTTTAAGTATTGTACCTATTGTTTTCTACTGTTTTAAATTTCAGATATTTATTATTTTAGCTATACTGAGAATGGTGTAGTGGAATGAGTTCTAGATTTAGATTTTAGACTTCTAATTTGGCTTCAAATGTTAGAGGTAGTCTTTGAACTTTTCTGAGCCTGAATTTCATCTTAAATGAGGATCTTGATTTCTAAAATGATTTCTGAGGACTTGCTCTAAATCCTTTACTATTTATGATTATGATTAATTATCCCCATTACTTTCCATACTGCTTAATTAATGGGGAAATGTCAGTGTTCCCACTTATTCCATAATGTAAACGATTTAAATTTCTATTATAAAATGATAAAACTTGTCAAGGTGAAAGAACAGTTATTTTAAAATAGGATTGAAGAGATGTGGGGTCGGGGGGGGGGGGGGGGGAAGTTCAAGAAGAAAAGAACAGAAAAAGGACCGGAAAGAAAAAGTTAATATTGGAGACACATGACCAAATAGAGAAGTCAAAAATAGTATTTAGAAGTTAGTTTCTGCTTTTATTTTCTCAGCCTGTTTCTTTAAATTCTAGCCACATAGATATTTGCTGAATTAATAGAAACCACTTGGTCTTTCTGAGTAGGCATGTGAGAGGAAAAAAGAGGTGGGTGTAAAAAAGGATATTGTTCTAATTGAAGAACTTTCATTTGGAATTTAAGTGAATTCAATTTATATAGAGAATAATGAATATAATTTGAAATATTCTCATTGGAAGTTGTATTCAAAGGAAAAACTATTTTTAGATGAATAAAAAAGTAACAGTATTATGACATAGTGGGTCGAGTTATCCTGGAAGCTTGGAACACCTGTTTACAAGTCCTGCCTCTGCCAAATAATGTCTTTGTGACCTGAGCAAATCTAATAACCTCTCTCAGATTGTGGGTTGGCAGAGAAGGTGCCATCCTGTATTGGTAAAGGGAGTTGTCAACAGGAAATTACCTATGCTAATGAAACTACAAGTCCAGTTCCCTATCCCTTATGATAATGTTCAAAAATTTTGAAAACAGTATATTGTAAAAAGCATAGATGAGATTATTTATGTATTTTATTTTGTGTGTAATTATACCTAAATTGGCACTGACTTACTGAAAGGTTTAAAGTCTGTTTCTTGGCATTATGCTATAAGTCAATATTTCTAGGCATAAATGGAGAATTTGATTTGGTTTTTGGTGTCCTTTAGAATCATAAGTGTTAATGGAATTTTATTCTTTCTTAGGTCATGTTTACTGGTGACAATATTCCTGTACATCCTCATGTTTATAGCAATGGTCATATCTGTTTATCCATTCTAACAGAAGATTGGTCCCCAGCGCTCTCAGTGCAATCAGTTTGTCTTAGCATTATTAGCATGCTTTCCAGCTGCAAAGAAAAGGTAGGACTTTTCAGTATTATTCAAGATAATAATACCTCTGCTTTTAGGTTAGGTAAATCAAAAATTTAAGTATCTACTTAGCTTTTTAAAGAAGGAAATATGCTTTTCTTTATAAATTATAGGGAATGTTGCTTTTCTGTAGAGGACTAAGTTGAAAATTATTTTTATTTTGCCAAGCCATTTGTTCCAAGTCAGAGGTTAAATGGATTAGAGTTTTTTTCTTTTGTTTTGGCTTGATACTAATGCTCCTGAATTATGATAGTGAATTTATTTCCTTAAAACATGCTTAGAGGAGCAAAGTGTAAAAAAAAAAAGTTTCTAAAAATTCCTGCTATAATAGCTCCTGTCTCTCACTGCTAATGGGGCAAACACTTTTTTTCATTCTTCCTACTCCCCCAAGTCCCCAGCTTCAATTTGGTTCTCCCACTCCTATCCATAATTCTTTATGGCTCCAGAAAGAGAAAAATGCCTTTTACCCTGAGCCCACAATTTTTTTTTTTTTGACAGGGGTAAGAGGGGGTGGGTGGAGAGATATGGAGGAGGTAGATCCCCTTTGGTCAGTAGCTACACAGGTTATTTGAAGTCCTCTTTTCTATACGTCTTCCTTCTTCTCAGTCTCCTCTTTGACTCACTGAGAGAATGTGATAAAAGGAATATTAAAAAAGAATAAGAAATTACATCTCAGAGACCTTTTGAGTCAGCTCTAGGAAATCCCAGAAGTTTCCCCTATTTCAGTTTTGCTGTGTTTCTAACTTGTTTCCATTTGAAGGGGGACAACAGAATGTTCATAGATTTTTTCCCCCCATGTATCCCACATGAACAGAGAAACTGTTATTTGACTTACACACACACACACACACACACACACACACACACACACACACACACATATTTATATGAGAAAACAAATTTTAATCTTTTTAAAGAGAAATTAATAAATTCTTTGCATGCTCTCTAAATTGACTTGAAGATTTTTTTTCTCTTTATGTGCTTCAAATCATCTACCCTTTGGTCCTTGAGACTAGCATCTTTAACTATATATCCTTGCTCCTCTCTTACCTCTTCTAGGACTTGCTCACACTCCTTTTAATTTTCTTCTGCCACTGCATTTAATTGAAATTTTTCTTTTGAAAATTCACCAGTGACCCTTTTTTCCGTTTTCATCCTTGATTTCACTGCAGCTGCTGGCTACATTGTTGGCTACAATCTCTTTCTGGATATACATTCTTTCTTGACTTCAGGAGAACTAGATATCAAGCTTTTTTCTATAAGTATTCTTAATCTGCCTCATTATTCTTTAAAGGTGGGTATTGCCCATAATTTTGACATTGGTCATCTTTATTTTTTGCTTGGCATTCTCATTCACTCCCATGTATTCATCTTTCACATTACTGACTTATTTCTAGTTTTGAAGTCTCTTATGACTCCAAGGACATGTCTATTTGGATTTATCACTATAGTATATCAAACTTAGTATGTCCAAAGCAGCCTAATGTTTGTCTCTCTTCCTCCTGATCTCATTATTTGTGTTTTCACTTTGTACTTAGTTTCCTACCTTTAAAAGCTTATATCTTCTTGAACTCTTTGTTTTTTCTTATTTCTTATTTTAAATAGTTTTGGTTAGAGTCCTGCTTCCTTTTGCCCTTACTATTTATTGACAGTGTTTTGATAAAGGCCATT
The DNA here is from genome assembly GCF_037893015.1 of Macrotis lagotis. NCBI lineage: Eukaryota > Metazoa > Chordata > Mammalia > Peramelemorphia > Peramelidae > Macrotis > Macrotis lagotis. The sequence continues at coordinate 403,290,661 of NC_133666.1, forward strand.
TGTGATCATGTGTCTTTAACAATAGTATTCAACAACTCTTCCTGTCTCTTTTTTTTCTCACTCCATTTTTATATCGATACCAGGCTAATCTTCCTTATTCATAGATCTTTTTTTTTTTTTTCATGCATGGATCACATTCTTTATGATTAGTCCATGGCAAAAGTTACTTCCATATTTTTCCAGCATTGCCATTGCTGATCGCAACTCCCTCCTTTGGTATTTCTCCCCTACCATGTACTATATTTTCTCTCTCCTTGCACTCTGACTCTGCTGTAGGGTAGCTGAGTGGTGCAGCAGACAGATCCCTGGCCCTGGGGCCAAGAAGCCCCGAGTCCCCATACCACCCCTTAGGCCCACCATCCACCTGGCCCTGTGGTCCTGGACAGGCCATCCAATCCCAGCCCCTTGCAATAAGTAAAAAAGAAAATGTGTTATATCTGGCCACTCTCCCCCCATGGTCCATCCTCTCCTCCATCACTCGCATCCCCCCCTTCCCCCTGTCGCCCCCTCTCCTTACTCCGAATGCCTATACCCCATTGAGTATATATGCTGTTTCCTCTCCTAGCCACCTCTGATGAGAGCGAAGTTTCCCTCATTCCCCCTTGCCTTCCCCCCTTCCATGTCATTGCAATAGCTCATTATAATAAAGAAAAGTCTTATTATATGAAATATCTTGGCCTATTCCCCCTCTCCTTTTTCTTTCTCCCATTACATTTCCCTTTTTTTCTATTAACTCCATTTTTGCACCATATTTTATCTTTGAATTCAGCTTTCTCCTGTGCTTCAACTATAAAAGCTCCCTCTACCTGCTCTATTAACTGAGAAGGTTCATATGAGTATTATCAGTGTCATTTTTCTATACAGGAATACATGCAGTTCATCATCATTAAGTCCCTCATATTTTCCCCTTCTCCTCCAATCTCTATGCTTCACCCGAGTCCTGTTCAGCTCTGGGCATTCCAACAGGAACATTTGAAATTCCCCTGGTTCATTGAAAGTCCATCTTTTTCCCTGGAAGAGGACATTCAGCCTTGCTGGGTAGTTGATTCTCAGTTGCATTCCAAGCTCTTTTGCCTTCTGGTATATTCTATTCCAAGCCCTACGAGCTTCCAGTGTAGTTGCTGCTAAGTCCTGTGTGATCCTGACTGCAGCTCCATGGTATTTGAATTGTGTCCTTCTGGCTGCTTGTAATATTTTCTCCTTGACTTGGGAATTCTGGAACTTGGCTATGATATTCCTAGGGGTTGGTTTTTTGGGATCTCTTTCTCGGGGGGACCGGTGGATTCTCTCCATTTCTATTTTGCCCTCTGCTTCTAGGATATCAGGGCAATTTTCCTATAGTAATTCTTTGAAAATGATGTCAAGGCTCTTTTCCTGATCATGACTTTCAGGTATTCCAATAATTTTCAAATTATCTTTCCTAAGTCTGTTTTCCATATCAGTTGTTTTTTCAATGAGATATTTCACATTTTCTTCTAATTTTTCATTTTTTTAGTTTTGAAGTATTGATTCCTGATTTCTGGCAAATTCATTAATCTCCCTGAATTCTATTCTTTGTCTGAAGGATTTGTTCTCCTCAGAGAGTTTTCTTATCTCTTTTTCCATCTGGCCCATTCTGCTTTTTAAAGCATTCTTCTCCTCCATAACTTTTTGAACTGTTTTATCCATTTGACCTAAGCTGGTTTTTAGCATACTATTTTCTTCAGCATTTTTTTTGATTTCCTTGACTAACCTGCTGACTTCATTTTCATGTTTTCCCTGCATCTCATTTCTTTTCCCAGTTTTTCTTCTAACTCCCTCATTTGATTTTCAAAGTCTTTTTTTGAGCTCTGTCATAGCCTGAGCCCAATTTCAGTTTTTCTTGGAGTCTTTAGATGCAGGAGCTTGTGCTTCCTTATCTTCAGACTGAGTATTTTGATCCTTCTTGGGCTCATTTACAAAATATTTCTCAGTTGTGTTCCTCTTTTTTCTCTGCTTGCTCATTTTTCCCAGCCTGTGCCTGTTTTGGGGTGCTTCCTGATCTTTTGGGACACTTCCACAAGGGTCTCAGTCTGTGAATGACCATATGCGCCCCCCTCAGCTGTGGGGCTGAGGTGGGGGTGGCCCTGCTGCTCTTGGGTGGGGGGACTAGACTGCAATCAGGATCTGAATGTGGTCAGAGCCCCAGAGTCCTGTTCCTGGGGCTGAGAACAGAGCTCTGCAGTCTCTCTCTTTTCACTCCTCCCTCAGCTCAATGGGCTCATGCCCTGGGGGCTCCTGCTTACCAGCTCCACCTGCTTCTGTTCCTGGATCAGGGCTGCAGAAAGACCACGTTGCTCGCTGTGTGCCCTGAAGGCTGGGCTCCATGTGCTCGCTCTGGCAGAGGTCTCCTGCTGTTCCCCCACTTTTTGCCTGCTACTCCCCGGGGTGTAGATCAGGAGACTCCCCCGCTGCTGTGAGCTGCGGCTCCCAGCGCCCTGGGGCTGCCTCCAGGAGGCTGAAGTTCTTTGGCTCTGGTGGGCCACCCCTCTGGCAGGCCGCCCCTCGGACCCCGAGAAGCAGAGCCTTTCTGCTCTTTTCCAGGTTACCTTGAGTAGGAGAACTGCCTCATTGGGTCCCTCTGTGGCTTCTGTCTCTGGAGGTTTAGTTAGAGTCCTTAGCTTATAAGTTTTATCAGAGAGCACCTAAGACTCCTTTATTGTCCTTTATTGTCACCATCTTGGCTCCACCCCCTCCATAGATCTTTCATTTGCCCAAAATCCTAAGTAGCTCTCTAATGCTTTTGCAATAACTTTTTCATTCCTTTGCCTGGCATCTAAAGTCCAGTGATCTTTTGATTTGTGTGATGACAGGGACATTATGGTACAATCAGTTGAGCACTAACCCAGGAGTCAGGATTTGGTTCAAGTCTCATCTCTTATGCTTGCTTCCTGTGTAATATAGGACAAGTGATTTTTAACCTCATTGGACCTCACTTTTCCCAGTATAGAGTAGGGGGAGGGTTGGACTAGATAATTTCTGATATCTTTCATTTCTAGATCAGTATATCCTTATAATTTCTCCCTTCCAAGTGAACATATCTGTACTTTCTATACTCTTTTACCTCTGTCCTTTTGTTCGGTGTTCATTTTTCCAAAATGTTTTCCATTCCTTTCTTTATGTATTGAACTCCTACTCATATTTTAAATCCCAATACAAAGGCTTCTTCTGCAAAACCTTTTCTGATTGAAGGACACTTTATTTCATCACCATTAACATCAACAAATATTTATTAGTATGGGCCAGTCACTATGCTAAGAAATGGAATATGAGGAAAATCAAAAATAGTCTCTGCTGTCAAAGATCTCATGTTCTAATGAGGGAGACAACTGTAAACAACTAATTAAATACAGAATATATAGTGTTAGTGGGAAATAATCTCAGAGGGAAGGCATTATTTGCTGGGTGAGGGGATGAGAAGAGGGAAGAAGGTGGGGGAGACACTTCATGTTGAGAAAGGTCTCTAGAAGACGATGGTATTTGAACTGAATCTTAAAGAAAACCACGAAGTGGAGCTAAGAAGCTAGAGCATCTTGGGAGTGAAGGATGAACAGTGAAGGGAAAAGGAGTGAGGAAAGTGTTGTTTGTGAAACAACAAGATGATCAATGTCACTGGCTCTCAGAGTATGTGGAAGACCAAGTATAAGAAAACTGGAAAGGTAGGGTGGGATCAGGTTTTGAAGAGATTCGAAAACTAAATGAAGGATTCTCTTTTCAAGAGGTTACCGGAGTTCATTGAGTAGAGAGATGCCATGGTCTTACCTATGTTTTAGAAAGGCAGTTTGGCAGAATGGTTTGAACAGGAAGAGATTTGAAAGCAAGGAGACCAAGTAGTGGGTTATTGCTATTGACCCACTGTTAAGTGAAGAGGGCCTGTAGTAGAGTAGTAGCTTTGTAAGTGGGGAGAAGGGTTTGTATATAAGAGAGTTTATGAAGGTAGAGACAGTAAGACTAGTAAAATATATGGAGTTAGTGCAAATTAATTGAAGAAGATACCTAGTTTTCTGTTTTGGGTGAGGGAGGAGTACGATGATTCTGTCACCAGTAACAAGAAAGTTTGGTAGAGGGGAGGATTTGGGGTAAAATGATGAACTCTGTTTTGGACATGTTGAAATGCCAATGGGACATGTAGTTTGAGATATATAAGAAGTAGTTGGTGGTGTGAGATTGGAGGTCAGGTTAGGGCTGGATAAATCTGATAGTTGAATCCATGGGATATCACCAAGCAAGATAGTATAGAGAGAAAAGAGAAAGAGGACTCAGCATAGTCCTTGAGCAGATATCCATAGTAAGAGAGCATGACTTGGATGACATTTGGACGACAAAAAGGAAACTGAGGAGTGTTCAGATACATAGGAGGAGCCCCACAGGATATCCTAGGGTGATTAACAATATGAAAATTTGTAGAGGAGAAGGTGGAGTAGAAGGATGAGGTTTGAGAAGAGCCTATTAAAAGATTTTCAGTAAATTTGGAGAAAGAGTTCCTCTGAATGATTGGGTTAGAAATGTGTTTGCAGACTTTTAGGAAGAGATTGAGAGTAAAGGAAGTGGAGATAACCTATTGTAGCTGTTTTTTCTCCCAAGTTTTTAGCCATAAAAAGAGATATAAACTTTAGTAAGCTTATATGTAGCTATTGAGAATGGTCTGATTAAAATAAGTTTTTTTGTTTTTTTGTTTTTTTTTAAATGTTAGGGGGAAGACATGGGCATATTTCTAGACTGTAGGGAGATAGCCAATACATAGGAGAAGATTGAAAATTAAAACTAGTTAGAAATTCTGTGTTGAAGAAGATAGTATGGCATGGAATTAAAGGCACAAGTGGAGATGTTTGCTAAGAAGAATGGCTACCTTTTTCATGAGGCAAGGGTAAAGAAAAATATTGTGGGGAAAGATATCTGAGAGTTTTGTGGAACAAGAAGAGCTCTCAGTGAATGATCTCAATGTTTTTGTTAAAGTATGAGGCAAAGTACCCTTAGTCTGGAGGGTAGGAATAGTGCTATAAGAGGCTTGAAGAAGGATGAAATGGACAGTGAATTAATTAGGGAGATGTAAAAGTCTTGCCTTGCTGCAGTGATGGCCCAGTTAAAATTATGTAATATAAATTTGTAGTGGCCTCAGGTAACCTGGTTTCATGACTTATCCAACACTATTCAGGAGCACATGTATATAACTGAAGTCAGTACATTGTGGGATATAGAATCCATTGTAATGGATTCTAGTTCAGTGTATGTTTGTACCGAATATCGTATTCAGATTTTTTGTAATTAGTTTATTTATATAATGTGATATATAATCCTCCTGGGCAGGCTCCATTAAATTAGAACTTACATCTTATCTCACTTATCTACTTTATTTTTTATTTAATATTTATTCTCATTTTGTACAATTTTTTTATACATTAATAAAATATTCTTGTTTAAGAGTAAACAAAATACCCCCCTCCAAATATAGACTTGCTTGAGTGATAAAGTAAAGGGGAGAGAAAAAAATTAAAATTAAAATAAAAAAAATAATAGTAACAATTGTAGGTATGGCCACGTAGCACAGTGGACAGAGCATCAGCCCTGGAGCCAGGAGCACCCAAGTCCATTTCTGGCCCCGTACAAACAACAATCACCCAGCTGTGTGACATGCAAGCCACCCCCAACCCCATTACCCTGCATAAACCAAAAAAAAAAAAAGACATAAAATAAAATAGTAATAATAGTAGGGGCAGCTGGGTGGTGGACAGAGCACTGGCCCTTGAGTCAGGAGCATCTGGGTCCAAATCCGGCCTCAGACACCTAACAATCACCCTGCTATGCAGCCCCAGGCAGGCCACCCAGCCCCATTTGCCCTGCACCCCCCTCAAATAATAATAATAAAAAATGTGCTTCATTCTGTGTTCCAACATGACCAACTCTGTCGCAGATTGGGTCACATTCTTTATAAGTCCATCACAAAAGTTACTTCCATATTTTTCCACCGTTGCCGTTGCTGATCGCAACTCCCTCCTTTTGTACTTCTCCACTACCATGTACTATATTTTCTCTCTCCTTTCACTCTGACTCTGCTGTAGGGTCTCTGAGTGGCACAGCAGACAGATCTCTGGCCCTGGGGCCAAGAGGCCCCGAGCCCCCATACCACCCCTTAGGCCCAGTATCCACCTGGCCCTGTGGTCCTAGACAGGTCATCCAATTCCAGCCTCTTGCAAAAAGTAAAAAAAGAAAATGTGTTATATCTGACCACTCTGCCCCCATGGTCCATCCTCTCCTCCTTCATTTACATCCCCACCCCTTCCCTCTGTCCTCCCCTCTCTCCTTCTTACTCCAGATGCCTATACCCCATTTAGTATATATGCTGTTTTCTCTCCTAGCCACCTCTAATGAGAGCAAAGATTCCTTCATTCCCCCCTTGCCTTCCCTCCTTCCGTATCATTGCAATAGCTCATTGGAATAAAGAAAAAATCTTATTATATAAAATATCTTGGCCTATTCCCCCTCTCCTTTTTCTTTCTCCCATTACATTTCCTTTTTTTCTATTGACTCCGTTTTTTATACCATATTTTATCCTCAAATTCAGCTTTCTCCTGTGCTTCATCTATAAAAGCTCCTTCTACCTGCTCTGTTAATTGAGAAGGTTCATATGAGTATTATCAGTGTCATTTTTCTATACAGGAATATATGCAGTTCATCATCATTAAGTCCCTCATATTTCCCCCTTCTCCTCCAATCTCTATGCTTCACCTGAGTCCTGTATTTGAACATCAAACCTTCTGTTTAGCTCTGGCCATTCCAATAGGAACATTTGAAATTCCCTGGTTCATTGAAAGTCCATCTTTTTCCCTGGAAGAGGACATTCAGTTTTGCTGGGTAGTTGATCCTCAGTTGCATTCTAAGCTCTTTGCCTTCCAGTATATTATATTCCAAGCCCTGCAAGCTTTTAATGTAATTGCTGCTAAGTCCTGTGAGATCCTGATTGCAGCTCCACAGTATTTGAATTGTGTCCTTCTGGCTGCTTGTAATATTTTCTCTTTGAGTTGGGAGTTCTGGAACTTGGCTATAATATTCCTGGGGGTTGGTTTTTTGGGATCTCTTTCTCAGGGGGATCGGTGGATTCTCTCCATTTCTGTTTTTCCCTCTGCTTCTAGGATATCAGGGCAATTTTCCTGTAGTAATTCTTTGAAAATGATGTCAAGGCTCTTTTACTGATCATGACTTTCAGGTATTCCAATAATTTTTAAATTATCTTTCCTAAATCTGTTTTCCATATCAGTTGTTTTTTCAATGAGATGTTTCACATTTTCTTCTAATTTTTCATTCTTTTGGTTTTGAAGTATTGAGTCCTGATTTCTCGTAAATTCATGAATCTCCCTGAGTTCTATTCTTTGTCTGAAGAATTTATTTTCCTCAGAGAGCTTTCTTATTTCTTTTTCCATCTGGCCAATTCTTCTTTTTAAAGCATTCTTCTCCTCAATAACTTTTTGAACTGTTTTATCCATTTGACCTAAGCTGGTTTTTAGCATGCTATTTTCTTCAGCATTTTTTTTGATTTCCTTGACTAACCTGCTGACTTCATTTTCATGTTTTCCCTGCATCTCATTTCTTTTCCCAGTTTTTCTTCTAACTCCCTCATTTGATTTTCAAAGTCTTTTTTTGAGCTCTGTCATAGCCTGAGCCCAATTTCAGTTTTTCTTGGAGTCTTTAGATGCAGGAGCTTGTGCTTCCTTATCTTCAGACTGAGTATTTTGATCCTTCTTGGGCTCATTTACAAAACTGATCTGAGTTGTAGGGGTTTAGGGGCCGTCTAGATCAACCTGTACCTAAACTGAAATCTCCTCTATAGAATACCTGTCAGATGGTAATCCATGCTTTGTCAGAAAATCTCTAATGAGGAGGCCGTCATCTTTTGAAGCAGTAACTTCCATTTTTGAATAGTATTAATTGTTGGGAAGTTTCTCCCTAGTTCTACCCTCATTCCTCTTCCATGCTTCCAGTACATGATAACTTAAAGAAAGTTATCAAGTTCTTTTCCACCAAACTCTTTTGCCACAATAACGATAAATCTTTTCTAGGTTAATTTCCCAATTTTCTTCAGCTGATCTTGGTATGGTAGTAATTTGAGGTCCTTTACCTCCCTGGTGGCCCTCTTTTTTAATTTCATAAAATGTTGTGCCCAGAACTGAACACTGTACTTCATATTGTAGTTATAATAGTGACCAGTGCAACACATCAGTACTATAATCTCACCTGAACATTGAATCCATCATAATCCTGTCTGTCACATTGCCTGCCCTGTTGCATCTTTTGAGTTTGCTACCTGCTAAAATCCTCTGATCGTTTTCAGGCAAAGTATTATCTGTTTTTACCTCCCTGATTTTATACTTAGCAATTTTTTTTTCAAAAGCCAGCCAAAATAATTATTTTGGGGGGGGGGCGTTGCAAGGCAATAGGGTTAAGTGGTTTGCCCAAGACCACACAACTAGGTAATTATTAAGTGTCTGAGGCCGGATTTGAACTCAGGTAGTCCTGATTCCAGGGCCAGTGCTCTATCCACTGCACCACCTAGCCACCCCCAGGCAAAATAATTCTTAACAATCCCTTTTTTTGATATGTTCCATCCCTGGCCAGGATTCTCTCATTTTTTTTGGGGGGGGGGACAGAGCCTAGAGATTCAAATCTCTTGACACCACTTTTTACAGTATCTTTTTGTATTTTGGATATCCATCCATTCTTTTTACCTGTCTTTATTTCTATCTTCTCTATATGTCATTTGAAAAACCTAAGTTAATTGGTAAATTTCCTTTGCATCCACATATAGTTTTATAGACTTTCATTTTCTCTTTAGAATACGTATTATATCTGCAGAATTGTATTCTTGAGAAATTCCCAACCTTATTGAGCTGGACTCCCATTCTTCTTAGACTTAGTTTTCATTTTTGATATCCTACGTAGTTTTTCTCACTTGGTGACTTGGAGGTCACTTGCCTCTAAGATTTCTATCTTCTCTACCCTATTTCTCATTCTCTTTTTTTTAGTAACCATAAGATGCAGAACAGAATTTCCTTTTTTTAGTTTTTTTCAAAAAATGAGATTGTAATTTAGGCAACTCAAAATCATCTGCTTTGCCTTTGGCAGATACTTAAATAATTGAAGTTCCCCCATCATGTGTCTCTGCCAGGATTGGGATCTATTTATTAAACTCCTCTGTATTTTCTTCTCTCCAAATAGTCTATAGCATATTTTGATGCTTAAATATATCTCTTTCTACCTCTCTTGATTTTAAACCAAATAACTCTCCACTGTTTCCTGGATTTCTTTTTTCTTTTTTATTAGGGTGTTTTTTGGGGGGGAGAGGCAATGGGGTTAAGTGGCTTGCCCAAGGACACACAGCTAAGTAATTATTAAGTGTCTGAGGCCAGATTTGAACTCAGTTACTCCTGACTCTAGGGCCAGTGCTCTATCCACCACATCACCTAGCTGCCCCCTGGATTTCTTAATGTGGGTTTAACTTTTTTTTTCTCCTCCATTTTTATTTCATCTTTTAAAATTTCATTTATTTTTTTTCATTTATTTATTTAGGTTTTTGCAAGGCAAATGGGGTTAAGTGGCTTGCCCACGGCCACACAGCTAGGTGATTATTAAGTGTCTGAGGCTGGATTTGAACTCAGGTACTCCTGACTCCAGGGCCGGTGCTCTATCCACTGTGCCACCTACCCTTCCCTTTCCCTTCCATTTTAAAAAATTTTTCTTTAATTTATTTACACATTACTAAAATATTCTTGTGTAAGAGTAAACATAATACCACTCCCCCACAAAAATGTAAAACCTCATGAGAAATAAAGTAAAAGAAAGAAAAAAAATATCTTTCAGTCTGTTCTGATACCATCAACTCTGTCTTGGGTGGATCACTTTCTTTATCATAAGTCCATCATAGTAATTACTTCCATGTTTTTCCATAGTTGTTGTTGCTGATTGTAATTCCCTCCTTCCATTTCTCCCCACTACCATCTATTATATTTTCTCTCTCTTTTCATTCTGTCCATTTTCAAAAATGTGCTGTGGGGTAGCCAAGTGGCCCAGTGGACAGAGTACTGCCCTTGGGGTCAAGAGGCCTCAAACCCAATTCCAGATCTCCTCTTACCTGTTTTTTCATTTGGATGAATATATTCTCCCAGAGCCCTATTCTAGATATGAATCTCATTACTTGTTATGCCACACTTGTACATTTCTTTGTAGACATTTGAAATCATGGCTTTTATTAATGGCTCTTTTCTTGGATTTTTATCTCCTGGAACTTTTGGATATGCACAAAGCTTTTTGCAGCTATTTTCTATATTATCTAGATTTTTGTTATACATGAATACAATTATTTGCCTCCTTTTTTAGTTTCAAATGAAATTTGATTATGTTTCCAAAATTTCAGACAAATATTTTATTTCTATATCTTGTTTAATTACTTTATCCTTAGCCTGGAGTCTGTCATTCCTTTGTTTTAGCCTCTTCTTAACCAGCTTCTCCCTTCCCAAATTTGCCTTTTTTCTTCTACTTTCCTTGGTTCTAGTGAGTAGCAGTGATAAAAACTTTACATCCCCTATCATCTTCAATTTCTTGCCTAAGATTTTGTAATATTTAACAGTGGTTTTTAGGTTACTTCTGTCAGTTTTATCTGTGCTCATGTGAAGCACAAGATATGACAGATTTTGGAAAATTCAGACATATATTGACTGTATATTCCAGCAAAGTAGAAAATCTGCTGACCTGCCATTACTACTTGGAGGTGATTAGGTGACCTGAATTTAAATATGACCTTAGCAATTATTGACACTGTGATATTGGGTAAGTCATTTAACCTTTGCCTTAACTGTAAAATGGGATTGATAATAATAATCCCTCCCTTGCAGAGTTATGAGTCATATGAAATATTTATAAAGTACTTAGCAGAGTGTCTGGCACAATTATCTTCTCTTCCTCTTTTCTCATCCTTGCTTTCTCACCTGACACCAGTAGATAGGCATCATAGATGTTTCAAGCATTTGCTTCCTCTAGAGGAATGTTCTTTATGAATAACCTCCTATTTGTTGATTAGTTCCAAGTGTTCACTTATGCATTCAGGATTCCCGTTTCTCTCTTTTTCTTCTTTTTAAAGGGAGTGCCTTATTTTCCCTCATAAGCTGGAGAGTGGAGGTTCCTTGCAGTCTTTTATTTTTACCTTTTTAGAGTTTAAAATAGTCTGCATTTTGAGTCACATAGCTTTGTCAAAATACATGCATCTTGCTTGATGCTGGTTACTGCAAAATTCTTCCTGTCCTCCAAAAAAGAACTGCTGTGTTCAACAATTGCTTGTTTGAATGCCTTAACTCTTTAGGCACATTGAATTTCTTTTTTCCTTACCTTGCTAGCTTCTTATTATACCTCTGCCTTATCAACCATGTCTCTTTGTCTTTCTGCTCAAGTCTTTCAAGACATTTCATTTAAGCCTACCCAACGTCAATCCCTTGCCAGCTTCCTTTTTAGTTAGAGTTTTGCATTTGGAATTAACATTTTCTAAGATGCAAGACTTACAAGTAGGAAATGATCAACATATGCTGAGATTAACTATAAATAGTTACTATAATATGTAGGATTTTGAATCATAAAGAAGAGAGCAAGGAACAAAAACATCCTGATAAAAAAATAGATGTGTCGAGTCATCATTAAAATGAAAATTCAGACTAGTTGATTCCTAAGGTCTTTGCCGTTTTAATTTTCTTGATCTAGTTATTAGTGGGATATAAAGTCAAATCGACTTGAAAACTTACTGAAAAATAGGAATTCATAGTAAGTTTTTTTTAATAGGCTGATGTTGAAAAGCAAATTATGGGCAAAATTTATCTTAAAGAAGAAGCAATCTAAGTATGGAAAATGGGAATAGAAAAGGAAAATCAAGTGAAATTTTAAAGGAAAAACAGCATTATTTTGGTGATTGGAGTTAACTTTGATATTTGCTTTCAGCTGCTTTTACATTTTAAAATCTGGGAGACTCAAATTCATAAACATGCTTGTTTTATACAAGGTACTGTGCTAAATGTAGTGATAGAAAAATAGATAGTATAATCCATTCCCTATAGTATGATAAAGGAGATGGATAAGTGCAAAAGACATAGTAGTGTACAAATAGCTATGAATTTGGAGTCAGAGCTCAAATATCACATCTCTTGCTAGCCATGTGAGCTTGGGAAAGTTATCCAACTTCTATTATCTTTACTTTCCGCACCTGTAAAATGAAAGGATTGGACCACATGACAGCTCTGTAGTGTGATCCTATGATTTTCTGAAATAGAATATAGAAATAAGTGCATGAGGGAGGTCAAACTAAATGCTATGGAAGATTTAAGGAAAGGTTGTTTTTAGTGGAAGGATAAAAGGCTTCACAACATAGAAGACATTTGAACATAGAAAACATTTGAACTGGGCTTTGAGGATTTCAAAAGGTAGAAATGGGAGCAAGGAAAAGAGAGCATTCTAGGTACAAGGTTGATGGAGTGTTTCTGCAATGGCCACAGAATTGGGAAAAATTGAGATGAATTTCCTAGTTAAGGTACCATAAAATGTGGAGGGAGAGGGGGGCGGAGAGGGGAAGGAAGAGGGAGATGGGGAGAGAGAGAGGGAGAAAGAGGAGGGAGAGGGAGAAGAGGGAGACGGGGGGGGAGAGAGAGAGAGAGAGAGAGAGAGAGAGAGAGAGAGAGAGAGAGAGAGAAGGTTGGAGCTAGATTGTAGAGAATTACGTTGCTTAAACTTCACTTAAGGAGTTAGAAACTTTTGGAATATGTTTTATATTTGTATCCCCAGCACTAGCACAGTATCTTTTCCATCAGATATGCTTTATGAGTGTCAATTTATTTGAATTACAAGTTTTTAAAATTGGAAAGTGACCATAACCAGGACTGTGTATCATGGAAGGAGGTGGCAACTCAAAGGCAGGGAATTTAGTTTGGGAGACTATTCGTTAATACCAAGTGAGAAGAATAAGGACTAAGACAAATATTGAGTGATGAGGGAGTGGTGAGAATGGGCATGAATACAGTAAAGGAGACAGGAATGAAAGAATTTGTCAAATATTGATAAATGTGTGCAGACAGGAAAATTCAAATGATGTCAAAGTTAAACATGTGACTGGTAAAATAGTGTAATTAACAGAAATTAGGGATGACAGGAAGGACAGGTTTGAAGGAAAAGCAGTTGAGTTATGCTCATGTTCAATCTGAGATCTAGGCTGTTAATTACTTCGTTGGAGATATTCAGTGAGCAAGACATTAATTCTTGGAGGAGAAGTTGGACTTGGGAATTAGGAGTCATTCAAATAAAAGTAATAGTTGGCCTTGTGAGAAGATGAAGTTATTGATTGGGGGGGTCCAATTTAGAATCTTTGAAGATGGAAAGGATGAGAGAAGTGAAACAATTAGCATCAATTAAACATTAAAATTGTTCTAGTCACTAGAACACAAAGACAAAAACAGGAGCTCTTGCCCTTAATAAACTAGTTTGATACTAGGGGGACAGAATAGGTACATATATAAGCAAATATGAAAGATTTTACAAAATAATTTAGGGTGACAATGGTAGCTGGGAAGATCAGGAATGCAAAAGGCCCTGGAGTCAAGTTTTTAAGTAAGCCAAAGATTCTAAGAGGAAGGAATAAATTCTATGACATACAATGTCATAGAGTTGGAAGATAGTCATATACTTGGAACAACAATGAAGGAAGAACATAGAACAAGCCTAGGAAAACAGGCAGGAATCAGATTGCAAAAAATATAAGATGGAACAGAAAGGGGTGATAAGGAAACATTGGAGCTTTCTGATCAGGGAAGTGGAATAGAAAGTAAGTTGCCAAAACATCACCAGCAGCTGTGTGGAAGATCGATTCAAAAAGAGAGATTTTAATCAGGGAAAGCTCTTGGAGTAGTCCAGGCAAGAGAATATGAAGGCATGAATTATATTGGCCATGTGAGTTGAAAGAATTGAAAAGTAGAGATAATGGAGAGATAGAATTTAAAAGGCTTGGCTTCCTGTTGAAGGTATCTCTTAGGTATCTCTTCAAGGATAGTGCAATGTCTCCCAATAGAAATAGGATAGTTGGATAATGAGTTCTGTTTCAGAGATGTTGAATTTGAGGTGCCTGTGGGACAACTCATTTGAAATGTCCTCTAGGTAACTTGTTACATTAGCTCAGAAGTGCTTAAAAGTCAGGGATGGTTGTTAATTATCTAGAATTCAGGTAAGAGATCATTGTTCCCATTAAAAACTAGAAAATAATGGCCTATAATTCATAGAACTTTCTCTAATTCTTGTTGTCTTCCTCAGCATTCATTTCATTTGATCATTTGACACTCACCAAAATTAATGTCCTATTTGCATATGACATATATGCTAATAAGCTTATTTTTTTTAATTATCAAAAAGTTATCTTTTCATGCTTTGGCATGGACAGCTGAAGAAAGAGTTAAATAACATCTAGCTTAGTTGGAGATCAGGTTTCTGGCATCATCAGACTTTTGAATAGTGGCCCCAAACCAAGTAAAGCAAGAAAGCTTTTGAACATTCAAAATACTATTGCAAGTTCTGGAACTAAAGCACTTTGCTCCACAGGAGGTCCAATAGACCTTTTACTCAAAGCCTTAGTTACCTTCATTTAATACAGAATTATTAGGAAGATTGATTTTCTGATTTCCATCTTCCTTAGCAAATTGAAAGCACTTAAATTAAGAGGAGTTTGGGAGAGAAGGAAGAAAGGAAAGAGAACTATTAGAGGGGAAAGAGATCTATTAGAGGAAGTGAATGATGGAAGAGGAAAAAACTAGGATAGGCAAAACTGTGTGTTCATGCTCAAGACATAATGAGTATTCATAATGACTGAGTCATTCCAAGAAGGCCAAATACATTTCTTCTAAGTCTAGGAAATGTGATTTATTAGGATTACCTTGACAATGATCAAAATATTGATACTTAAAAAGGTATGTTATAGTGCTTTAAATAGTTTTCTGTAAAAACTATGTTTACCTGGATAACAACTTTAATGTGGAGTCAATTTCATTCTGAAATGTTTTCAAATTCCTAGTTTCATTCTTATTTTTTCTATAATTCTCTTGAATGATAAATACTTGCACAGACAATTTAGTATTATTGAATAAGTCATTTAGGCTTTGCTTTATTTTCCTCATTTTCAAATTTAAGACAGATTTTTTTGCCCATTTATGCTTATTCACAGCCCTTCCTTTAAAATTATTTGTCTTAAGTATCAAAGGAGATAAATGTGAGAGTGCTTTAAAAGTAAAAGTTATACTATACTAATTTAGAGTGGGGATATTTCTCCTCTTCACTATTTCCTTCCTTTACAGTTCTATGAATGTACTGTAATTTACAAAAATAGTTTCCCATTTCTTTATTGATGCCACACAGAGCTATCATTTTAAACTTAAGATAAAAATAAGAAAAGACCTTGAATTACCTGTTCCTTAAAATATTTAAGTGTGTGTGTGTATGTATATACACATGCACATAATGTAAATATATGTCTGTATAAATATATGATTCCCTTTTTAACTCAGAAATTGATATGTATAATTTCTAAATATGTAATTTTTAATAGGAAATTATAGGTTATGGGAAAAATTAGTCAAATTGAAGATATGAGGTAGTTAGTTGCCATGAAAGCAGGGAGGAGGAAGAACATTCTCCCAAACTACCATCATTGCTTATAAGTATCATTTCCCAGAGCTTTATATCTAGAACCTTGAACTTGGACATAATTCTTCTGATTGGTGTTAAGTTTTTCACGTTTCACTTCTTCCTTAATTGTTCTTAGGTTCACTATTTTTCCTGTAAGTTTTTTGACTTTGTTAATTTTCCCCAAATTCCAGGAGCTTGTGACAGTTACCTAAGGCTCCTGGTCTGCTATTTGACGGTTTTGTAAAATATGGAAATCCTGACAAAGGTCATTTTTCCCCTTTTATTCTTTACTATGAGCTACTTCCCACTTATATAGAGAATAACACAGTATGGAAGATTTGGTGTCTTATGACATTCTTGATAGCATCACATTGTAGTACTTCATTGCTTTAAATGGTTCTCATTGTTATTGGGTGTTAAGACATTAAAAAAGTTAGAATGAAGTCAGTTCTTTACAAAGGGGCAATAAGGAATTGTCATTATAGTTTTTTGATTTCTTCCTTTATAGATGAATGAATGAATGTCTGTGTGTGTGTGTGTGTGTGTGTGTGTGTGTGTGTGTGTGTGTGTTTTCTTCCATGCATATGGCTGAAATATGATTCTCTATTCCGTATTGACTCTTCTCTAATGTGCTTATCTCTTTTTTAACCACACAAAAAAAACCAGGTAAATCACATATAAATTTAAACAATTTAGTTACCAATAGTATAATTTCCCAAAATATAAAGCTTTCTCTTCTTTTGCCTTGTGTCATTATCACATGCAGAAACATTTTTATTTCATGTCCATCCTCTAAACATAAACAGATTTTATATAATTAAGGATTATTCAGAATATTTCATTTAATTTCTTTTTTTTTTAGTTATTTATTTTATCCATTTAAACTTTCTGGTTTCAGAGGCGACCACCAGATAATTCTTTCTATGTAAGAACATGTAACAAGAATCCAAAGAAAACAAAGTGGTGGTATCATGGTAAGCATCCAATTTGAAATGATTTTTCTTTTAAAAATAACATTTCAAGAAGAATTATATACATTCAAGTTAGTAGGAAGGGATTTAAGGTTTGAAATCCTTAATCTATGATGTGTAAAGAATTATTTTAGCTGCAATTCTTTTCGCTATTTTACATCTCTTTTTTGCATGTTGAGGGGGATGAAAGACTTAGGATTCCAATTGGTGAGCAAAAATAGATAACTATCATCCAAAGGAACTATGTTAAGGCACTGGATAGAACACTGAACTTGGATTCAGGAAGACCTAGATTCATATCTGGCTAACATTATCATCTCTAGCAACTCAGTCTCCTCTCTAAAATGAAGATAATAATAGTACCTACTTTCCAGTGTTATAAAGCTCAAATGAGATATTCATACAGTTGTTTGCAAATTTTAAAATTCTATAGAAATGCTAGCTATTATGAACAAATAAAATAATGTTAATGTTTTGAACATTTGCCATATGTATAAAAAGAGAAAAAATCCCTTTGCAAATTTTTAACTCATATTAGAAATAATGTTGGTGGGGGAGGGATGTTTGCTTTTATAAGTAAAACATTCTTTTTTAGTGTTGATGCTCTATTTTTCATTTGATGTAAAGTAAAGTAGATAATTTCGTAGAAAAAATAAGTTTAAGGTAGCTTATTAAATATAAACTTTTTTCTCTCATTGCTGCTTCCCTCAAGAGTGCTGCTTAAGTATAGTACTTTCTAAATTATTTTTAATGTCCATAAGTTTTAAGTCCTCATTCTTTTTCTCCTTGTTTAAGTTGATAGGATTATGTTAATGTTTGGATTTTTTCTGGCTTATATGTGTATAGAAAATTATTTGTATCTAATTATGTGATAATCTATTTGAAATCTAATAATAATTTTATGTTGTATAATCTTGAAATTAATGTTTCCTTCATAGTTGTCTTCTTTTACTAAGCTAAAAAGCAGTGGAAATTCTAGAATCAAATTATTTATATGACCATTTTATTTAAAAATCTGTTACACTGAGTGGAAACTTTTTGTCCAATGGGTGTGCTTAAATGATTGAGTCATAATTTTGTGAGAAGTAATCATCTATTCATAATTTTGTCACTACAAATTTCACTAAGCATTTCCCTCCCAGCCATGTGAGTCAGTTGTTATCCCCATTTGGGGAATTAGTAAACAGTTTCTGAAGAGTAAGATAAGTGACACCAAGAAAAGAGCCCCATGGCTTTTCTCTTCCAGTACATTTGAAAAAAAGTTTTCCAGGAAGACCTTTGTGTCCTTCACAGCTTCATTTTATGTTACATTATAATGGCTCTGGGTTAGGCAGGAGTTATTGTCCATTTTGGTGGGGAGAGAGATCTTCCATCTTTTGCTGTTTTGAGAAACAGTAGAATTTTAAAACCTATCCCATGTAACTCCTCTGGGTCAAGGACTCTTCAAGACTGCATGTTTGCCTGAAAAGTAGAATTTCATCATTTGGGATTAGACTTTAACATTGTTCATTTATTTTCAGTTTTTGTTTGGCTCTTTGTTACCTTACTCGGTGCTTTCTAGGCAAAGATACTGGAGTGCTTTGCTATTTCCTTCACCAGCTCATTTTACCAATGAGGAAACTGAGCTAATCAGGGTTAAGTGACTTGCCCAGAGTCACACCACTAATAAGTGTCTGAAGTCAGCTTTGAACTTGGGAAGAGGAGTCAATTTGCAGTTAACCAAGGACAAATATGATTTTACTGCTGCTTGAATAAATTTATGTTCTTCATTCAAGGAGTTGGAGTTCCTACTCTTAAAAATTTTACTCCGAGATTACTATGGTAACATTTCAGTACTATAATCTATAAGTGTATCAGTTAATCACAATTAATGCTAGAATGTGTTGAGATTTTGATATAAAAATTATGTATACATAATTACAAGGATATTGAAATGGTAAAAAGTTTTCCTGTTTTTTCAGATTTTGTTTTTGCTGTTTAAAAAGTAATTATTGGGGCAACAAAGTGGTGCAGTGAATAGAACACTGGAGTTAGAGGACTTAAGTGCAAACATTCCCTCAGACATTTACAGCTATGAGTCCCTGGGCAAGTCACTTAACTCCTCCCCACAAAAAAGTAATTGTTGATGTTTATCTGGAAGTTTTTTGTATTTTACTTTTAAGAAGACTACCATATTTAGTCTTAGTCTTCTTATCATAGAACTACAGAATTGAAAGGGAATGAATATTAAAGTTAATCTTATTTAACTTTTAGGCAAAATATAAATGTAAGCCATAATTAAGCTCTAGCATCCCTAGAAGAGATTGTCCTATGTCTAAAAATTTTCAGTGGCCAAAAAACTTATTCCTTTTAAGGCCACCTTTATGACTTTTGCACACCTCTAAATGTTAGTAAGTTCTTTCTTATACTGAGTTAGAAATTCACCTCCATGTAATTTCCATCTATTTGAAACTAGTAATTTTCCTCCAGAGATAAGCATTCTTCTTAAAACCTTTTCTTAAGGTTAAACAGCCATGATTCCTTCAGAAGATTTTTTTTTGTTACAACCCACTGCTCCAGATTGTTAATGCCTCTTATTAAATATGGCATACAGAACTATTTACACTGTTTCAGATGTGATCTGTCTGGGTCAGAGTACCATGAGACCATCATATTAGCTTAACATTTATATAACACTTTATAACTTATAATCTTTGCTCTGGGCATTATACTTTTCTTAAAGCAGATGAAGTCTATTTTAGCTGTTTTGAATGTCATCACTCTCATTGAGCTTTTTAGTCATCAAGTCTCTTAAATTTTTTTCCCTTCTTTTTAGGCATATTTCACATTATTCTCATCCTTTTTATAGTCCTTTGAAACTGATGTCCAGGACTTATTTTTATGCCTGTAATTTTCTTTAATTTTTCATCTCATCATTCCAATCATTCCATCTTTTGGATTCTGATTCTGTCAAACTATCATGTATTGGCAAAAACCATTTTAACCCCATGTCATTTTTCAGATTTGATAAGCATTTCAATGATTTTAGATTATTGTTTTTAAAAATATTCAGGAAAACTGGGCTTTGTAACTTGCCTCAAGAGACCCTTTGTCAGGTGGACATAAATCCATTAATCAGCACTTATTGGATCTTTCAATCATCTAGTCCAAACTTGCCTCATTGCATTATCCACTTCATTTCTCTATGCTTTTCAAAACAGCTTCATAAGAAAGTTGACAAATGCCTTGCTGAAATTCAAATATGTTCCACCAGCATTCTCCTGTCTAAAAGGAAGTCAGTCTTCTGTGACACAGTTTATATTGATTTTGAAATTTTTGTAGATATATTTTTTATTTTTTTAAAGATTTTATTTGAGTTTTACAATTTTTCCCCCTAATCTTGCTTCCCTGCCCCCACTCCCCCACAGAAGGCAATTTGCCAGTCTTTACATTGTTTCCATGGTATACATTGATCCATATTGAATGTGATGAGAGAGAAATCATATCCTTAAAGAAGAAACATAAAATATAAGAGATAGCAAGATTACATAATAAGATATCAGTTTTTTTCCTAAATTAAAGTTAATAGTCCTTGGTCTTTGTTCAAACTCCTCAGTTCTTTCTCTGGATACAGATGGTATTCTCCTTCACAGATAGCCCCAAATTGTTCCTGATTATTGCACTGATGATATATTTTAAAATTTATGTTAGTTTGTTATTTGTATGTGGATAATTTTGATCTTTATTATAAAAAGTCATCAACACTAACATTCCATTATTCAGAACACAAAAGAGGATTGTATATGGAACTGAAATTGTTAATTTTAAAAGTGTATATTAAATTTTTTTTGCAAGGTAATAGGGTTAGGTGACTTGCCCATGATCACACAGCTAGATAAGTGTCCGAGGCTGGTTTTGAACTGAGGTCTTCCTGACTCCAGGACCAGTGTCCTGTGCCAGCTAGCTACCCCAGTATATATTAAATTTAACAGGGAAGAAATGAAATTTCCCTGTTTGTCATGACTTGAATGAATGAATCATAAGGCATTTATTGAGGTATTTATTACTGTGTACTGGATACTGTGCTAAGCTCCAGAAATTAAAAAAAAAAAGTTTTTTGCTTTTAAAAAGATATGTCTCTCCTTTCTGGGAACTTACTCTAGGAACAGACTGTTATCTATAAGGTATGGTGACCAAGAAACAAAGTTTTGCTTTTGGAATATACCAAAGAGGGGTGGAAAATGGGTAGGCAGAGATGATGACTAGATGGAATGTAAAACTGTAGTGTGGTCTGATGTCCAGGTTAAGTCAAATGATAGTTTGATCATTTGAATATACTCAGTTAATATCCAACAAAGTTTGAACCCTTGAGTAGAACAAAGCACAGTACTAAGCACTGGATAGAAAAAGAAAGGCAAAAACAGCCTCTTTCTCAGGGGGTTCATAATCTATTTGAATGAAGTGGGGGTGGAGAATAAGCAAACAACTATGTCAAAAAAGAACAGGATAAATTGGAGATAATCACAGAGGGCAGAGACTGACTTTGAGTACTGGAAAAAGGCTTCTTGCAGATGTGATTTTATTGGACATTGAAGAAAGCCAAGGAAGTCAGGAAATAGAAAAGAGAAGGGAGAGCATTTCAGGCATGGAGGATAGCCATTGAAAATGCTCGAATTGCTTTTACAACTGATGAAATGTGTGTAAGGAACAGAAAGAATGCTAGAGTCACAGAAATAGAGTATATATATATGGGGTAGTAAGATTAAAAAAGGTAGAAAGGAATCAGATTATGGTTTCTATTTGATCCTGGAGGCAGTAGAGCCCAGTGGTGTTTGTAAGAATAAACTTTGTCAGCTGCTTTGCTAAAATAGATAAAAAAACCAATCTCCTGGTCTAGTAACTTTTTAAAAAAAAAAAGAAAATAAAGTTAGTCTAACATGACTTAAATTTTACAAAAATTGATCTTTATTTTATTATTCTTTTATTTATTTTATACTTCATTTCCAAGTTTATTCCTATCTTAATTCTTCCTCAGAAAGCCAACCCTGCCCCCCCCCCCCCTTTATTTATTTGGTTTTTTGACAGCTGTAGCAAAATGTTAAAGGATAATGTGGTTTGGGGGGTGGAGGTGGGGACAGGACTGTTAAGTTGCTCTCCAAAATTAGTCAAATAGCCAAGTGGGACCTTATTTGAATTCATAGTTCCTGAACTCTACAGAGAAAGGTGTGTATTTTTTCTCTTTGGTACTAGGCTTGATCATACAGTTAACCAGAATTCAGTTTTCATTGTGGTTTTATTGTTCTTGTACATTGTTATTACTATGTATGTATGATATTTTCTTGATCTTGCTTAATGTTATCTGTTATTGATAAAACCAAGCTAGTTCTTTTTATCATTTTTTCCTGAATGGTGGTTTAATTACCATTATACCTTAAATATAATAATGGATTTGAAATTTTCTCCTTGAATCAGTCAGATAACTATAGTATTTAGACATCCATTCTTTTAAAAAATAATTTATTTTTCAAATTTATGTAAAGATAATTAACATTGATATACAAAATTTTGAATTCCAAATTTTTCTCCCTCCCTCTTCTCCCGTTTCCCTAAAATGATAAACAATTTGATATAGTTAATATGAGATATCCATTCTTTTTACTATTTTAAAAAAGTCTTAAGTATTTGACCTTTTCCAATCCTGACTTTATACTTTATTCCTCCCCCCCATGTATACTGTTATTTTTCCTTTTGTTTTCATCATTGATCATGAAATGTTTTATTTTTGTCTGTTATTAAGGGTTCTCTACTTGAATTTTGTTTTCTCTTGCTATTTGTTCTTCCTACCATATCTGTGTATTATTTAGTTTGATGAGGCAGGGTTCCCCTGTCCATCCCCCCCTAATCTTTTTTCCAAATTCATTTTGTTCAAATTTGGAAAATTCCAGGAAGATTCTTATCAGATGTATTCTTTCTTTGACCCAAAAACTTTCATTCTTATTTCTTAAGCTATGGTTCAGAAAAACCTCCCTCAGGTGAACTACTGTTTGCTTTAAGTTAAAGTTGTACTTCAGTGTGACTTTTTAAAATTTTATTTCACTGAATATCTCCTGAATCCTATTTTAGGTAGGTTCCTAGCTTTTAGGCACTACCATTACTTCTTAGAAGATAGATAATTTTACATTACTTCCATCTTCTCACCATTCACCCTCACTCTAACCTCCCTCCCTCCCAAAAAAAGGGGAGAAAGAACCACAATCTTTTCATCTCATTCTAATTATCTGATCAAAAAAGACTGAATCCTTTTTTTGGAATCTTTGACTATATTTCTGCCCTTAATTTGATATGTGACTTCAGGTGAAAAGCTAATGGGGACAATTCCTTCCTGTTCCAACATATGTTCATTAATCAAACAAATAAATGACATAAGAGATATGTCTTCAACTGTAAAGCTAGACTGCATCTGTTATATATATTATAGGCTATTCTTTATGGGCATGATTTTGATGGTTTCAGTTTTTAAGAATATCACCCTGTCTAGAGTCTTTAGAATACATTCCACTCTGTCCCTCATACTCAAACTCTTTAGTTTTGGAGAATCATACTCAAAAACTCAATTCTGAAAGACTTGGGTTGGAAATACCATCCATATCCAGAGAAGGAACTATGAAGTTTAAAAACAGACCAAAGCTTACTATTTTGATATTTAAAAGTTTTCATATGTATTATTTTTTCCTTTCATATTTTTTCCCACTTTGATTTGATTCTTTAACAGCATGATTAATATGTATCTATGTTCAGCATGTTTCTACATGTATAGTTTATATTAGATTACTTTCTGTGGGGGAAGAGGGAAGGAAAGGAGAGAGAAAAATGTGAAATCTTTTTTTTTATGGATTCACATTTTATTAGGATAAATGTTTAACAGTGACCAAGTATACTCACAACCACAAGGACACACAGTCATGAAATGAAAATATTTGTTGAGTTGTAATGCTTATATTCCTAAATATAAAAGAATAGACTTTAAAGATAAAAGTGACCCTTGAGATAAACATTTAGTCTGAGTCCTTCATTTTAGATGAAGAAATTAGCATTCTCTATAGATCTTTCCCCCAGCCCCACTATCATCACTCCATCCTGAAAGAGTAACAGTCATCATCACTAAATATTATCCTACATGTGTATCATCTGTGAGCTAAATCATTGAACTTTTGCCAACTACAGA
Organism: Macrotis lagotis; assembly: GCF_037893015.1. Lineage (NCBI taxonomy): Eukaryota > Metazoa > Chordata > Mammalia > Peramelemorphia > Peramelidae > Macrotis > Macrotis lagotis. The sequence continues at coordinate 403,314,544 of NC_133666.1, forward strand.
AATCTACTCTATTATTTTTTTAATTTAATATTTATTCTCATTTTGTACAATTAATGTTATTTTTACATTAGTAAAATATTCTTGTTTAAGAGTGAATGAGATACCCCCTCCCCCCATAAATATAGACTTGCTTCAGCGATAAAGTAAAGGGGAGAGAAAAAAATTAAAATAAAAAAATAATAGTAATAATTGTAGGTATGGCCAGGTGGAGCAATGGACAGAGCATCAGCCACGAGCACCCAAGCCAGCATCTGGCCCTGTACACCCAGCAATCACCCAGCCATGTGATATGCAAGCCACCCGAACCCCACTGCCCAGCAAAAAAAAAAAAAAAAAAAGAAAAAAAAGACGCAAAATAAAATAAAATAGTAATAATAGTAGGGGTGGCTGGGTGGTGGACAGAGCATTGGCCCTTGAGCCAGGAGCACCCGGGGCCAAATCCGGCCTCAGACACTGAAGGATCACCCTGCTATGTGGCCCCAGGCAGGCCACCCAGCCCCATTTGCCCTGCACCCCCCCCCCAAATAATAATAATAATAAAAGATGTGCTTGAGTCTTTGTTCCAACACCAATAACTCTGTTGTGGGTGGATCACATTCTTTATGATAAGTCCATCACAAAATTTACTTCCATATTTTTCCAGCATTGCCATTGCTGATCACAGATCCCTCCTTTCGTATTTCTCCACTACCACGTACTATATTTTCTCTCTCCTTTCACTCTGACTCTGCTGTAGGGTAGCTGAGTGGCGCAGCAGACAGATCCCTGGCCCTGGGGCCAAGAAGCCCTGAGCCCCCATACCACCCCTTAGGCCCAGAATCCACCTGGCCCCATGGTCCTGAGCAGGCCATACAATCCCAGCCCCTTGCAAGAAGTAAAAAAAGAAATGTGTTTTATCTGACCACTCTCCCCCCATGGTTCATCCTCTCCTCCATCACTCACATCCCCCTCTTCCCCCTGTCCCCCCCCCTCCTTCTTACTCTAAAATGTGAAATCTTGCAAAAAAAACAATTCTTGAAAACTACTGTTGCATGTAGTTGGAAAAATAATAAGATATTAAAAACAAAAACACCATCAATAACAATTCATGTCTTAGTCCTATCTTCCTGTAAAGAATCTCATATTGATTTTTACAACTAATTATGTTGACCTCTCATTTCTTACTTCCTAGTAGCCTAGTTTCTATTATCAAGGATAATTCAATTTAGTGTCAAATGTAAGCTTTGTTCTCCAAATATATATTCCCCCCAATAGCTAATGACTCCCTTCTCAATTTAATTTATTAAATGTCTTTTTAAGTAACTTTGGGTAAGGCCCTGCATTAAATACTTAAGTTTATAAAAAAATTAAGTTTGATTTCAAAGGGTTTACTAACTGCAAGGGGAAATAAAATGTATGCCCTTTAGTAAAAAATATATGAGCATGAAAATGGTCTCAAGGGCTATGAGGAATTTGAGGCAGGAAGGGATCAGAAAAAATATGAAAGAGACAGAGGATGAATATTTTTCAGGAGGGTGATATGCAAACACTGGGAGGTTAGAAAGTATCACCCAAGATGTAGAGTATGAATAGTACATTTGAATTGATTATAGCATATATAAAGACTATATTGGTGCTTATGCTCCTTTACAAACTTGACTTTAGAGAAAAAGTTAATTTTCCAACAATTAAACTCCCTCTGCCCATCAGCTGACTTAGGCTGTTCACAGGCTTTCTGGAAGGTAGGTACAAATTCACTGATCTTTGCTACACACTGAATCATTCCTCCAGAGACAGGTTATGTCAACAATCCATCAATCCTGACAAACTGGTGACAGCGGATATGTTTGCAGCAGTAATTTCACAATTGTATCCTTGAGTTCTTTGATTCTTTTTCATGGTATAGCATCTTATAATTATTTCATTTTTCTCTAGTAGGTAACCAAAAATGATTTCTCTGGCCTCTGAACTTTAAAAACTTTTTTGTTTTGTTTGTATCATTTTAATTTCTCCTTCTTGTAACAAAGATTAAAAAAAAGAGAAAAAAGCAGTTTGACAAAACCAATCAGTAAATGACTGAGGCTTAATTGTATATTGAATGTTTTTAACAAAAAAATCCTTTCTGAAATTATACATTTCATGAGGGAGACTTTTCTAAAGAAAGGTTAGTAAAACTGAATTTGGGCAACTTCTAATTTTTTAATTAACTGACAATTACATGATTTTTTCCCCTATTCTTTGCAGATATATATATATATATACACACACACACACTTGTGCATTTGTATAGAAAAGGGGAATGACTGCAAATCATTTGAATTTTTATTTCACTTAATTGTTTGGCGTATGTATTGATGGTCAACCATAAATTGATTGGGACATATAATACCATTTCTGAAACATCACAAAATGTTTCTTTTTGAGTCTGTGTAAGTGATTTTTCAAATTAATGTAGTGATTAAGCTAAAGATTTTTCAAAATCCTATTGATTAGAGAGGCAAGAGCAAAGAAGGGCCACAGATTTAAAACATATATTTTTGCCTAATGAAGTGATTTCTGTATATTTTGAATATTTTATAATTATTTGTATGTGCTTTTTTAATATATTCTTCTTTTTTTTCTTTAAGATGATACATGTTGATGCCACCATTATGAACCTTCTAGCAGAAGATAGCCCTACTGAGAAAATGAGCACTTTGATCATTCAGTCTTTTGAACTTTAACTTTTGACTGGAAATGACCTATAGGCAATGAAGACTACTTCCTTTTTCTGCATTTTTACTCGTGTGCATTCTGGGCACGTGTTGATCGCTGGTTCAGTCCAGGCAACTGACATGCTTTATTAATCATACAAGTATTAATGCAGGTGTCAGGAAATGTCAAAATAATTCCATTTTTTATTTTTATTTTTTAAAGCTTTTGGAAAATGTCCAGGGCCTCCATGTATTGTGCAATAACAATGACTTCTTGGCAGTTTTGAGACATTCATTGCTGGCAATGGATGTTGTTAACAGGAAATGTTTTACTCCTGCCTCCAAATGATAAATGCATGAAAGGGCCTATGAAATGAGCTTATCAGTTATAATGGGATTAAAAATAAAGTGAAGGATCCATCATAACTTTGAAAGTCACCTACCATTTAATATTTGGATTCTATGCACTGTGATCCTAAGTTAGCAGCATGAATTAACATGCGTGTCTATAAAGGACTGTAATGAAAGATCATTGCATATTTATTGAATTGTTTATAAGCTGTCAAATTGTTTTGACATGAAAGGTTTTTAGAGTAACATTCGCAGAGAGGTACAATATGTTATCCCTATGGTGAAAAATTAAATACATTTGTTGTATATAGTTATTCAATCTCCGAAGTAAAGGTATGAGTAATATAGGGAATGAATGGTTTAATCAAGGCTTTATTTTGGAAGTAAGAAAGAAAATGGCAGTGATCATTGAATTGCTGCAGTCCATGATTGGGCTTATAATTTGTAAGCTTTTTTCCAAGTAGATTATACTCTGTTACTTCCTGCTAGCCATCAGCATGAGCCCTGCTGCCTTCACAATATTTCATTTATTTATGTTTTTCAAAAATCCATACACCATTTTGTTTGCGGTCTCATTTTTTGTTATATTGTAAGTCAAGTTTGAATGTTGCAATATTTTAATTGAAAGACATTGTCAAAATATTTTCTTGTAAATTTTCTTTATCTGTAAGCATCATCTTGTCTTTTAATCCTGTACTATAAAGAAAGAAATACACTTTTGACAGAGGCTTAATGTTTTGACAAAAAAGTGTGGACATTTTTATTTAAGTTTGAACAACTAGAGTATAAGATGATATTTTTGCTTGTCTGTTTCATACAGCTCTAGTTTTTCCCTTTTTTTGTTGGTAGTTTTTCAGAAGCCTTTGCCTTTAGATTACTTTTCTACAAAAAAGAAATGTTGAAAGGTTCAGTTATTGTCACTAATATTGTACTCTAATGATATTGCAACTAGGTTCTCTCTTAAGAAAGCACTTAATGTATTTTATAAACTACCTTTAACACTTATGCAAAAATCAATTTCTACTACAATGTTTTTTACTATTGCCTTATTGTTGCACTATAAAAAAATATAAATCCTACGGTGAATATTTGCTTTAATTTGGACATTTTAAAAAAAAAGACAATTGACTGAAAGTATTGAAACATTACCCCAAAAGAACTAATTCTAAAATTGGCAAAAGGTATTCTAAGTACTGTTTTTAATCTGTATAGTAATAATATTTTGTAGCGTTGTATATACTGTTAATTACATAAAACCTTACACTTAAAATTTTAAGTGTAATTGCTGAACTCAGGGGTGGGCAGACCTCATTTTTGCTGTAGACATGTTGAATTTAAAAAAATGTGGCCAGCAAATTATGGCTATTGTTAATTTAGCAACATTGCTAGTTTGCAACTCTCACTTTTTCTATTAAAAGTTTGCTTTAGGTCTCATTTAGCATTTAAAACTGTGGTGAAGCTAGATGTACACAAGTTCTCAGTGATCTTTATACAACTTCAACCAGTTGGCCTGTTTAGAGCCAATTATTTTTAATGCTTTGGAGCTACTATAATTTAGTTTTTAAACTACTTTTAATATAAAATTTTGCAGCTGTAAATTAGTTAAATTATGTATTTTCATATTTTATCTGACTGCTTTATAGTACTGGGTGACTTGACCCATCATTTCCCCCAGATCTTTCCATTCTGCTGAATTCTCTCTCCTATGTTAGAGATATTTCCTGTGAAAATTATTCACCAAAGGATTTAACTTTGCTATATTGTAGATTAAAAGGTAATATATGGTCTCATAGTAACCTTTTGGTATAAGCAATATTTAGATATGCTTCTCCACCTGCAGTCACCATGAAATGGTTTAAAGTGTAAATGGAAAAAAAAAGTTTTAAATGACTCAGGCACAATGAAAACTATGATTTAGAGAAAGAAGAATGTGGTGTAACATATTAAAAGAACAGTGAAAAGTCAGCCACCCATAAAATAACATAAGTGATCTGGTTTAGAATTTTATTATTCACAAGAATTTAAAAATATTTAAAGAGCAAAAACATTAATTCCTTTACATCTTGTTTGCAAATTTGGTTGTTGATAAGTTGGTTTAGCAAATATTTTGTATTTACTGTATTATGAAATGAACTGGTTTATTCACATCACTGTCCTAAATTAGGGCTAAATAATTGATTGTTTTGTGGTGAAAAACAATAGCATCTTATGTTAGTAATTTATTTGCCTACTATATGGAAACTTCACATCCAGATGCTGTAACCAGAGTACCAAGAAAATGTATATAATGTTAAAGAATGTGCTTCCCTCCCCTTTCTATCTATTCCAAGATAAAGGCACTATTTGTTGCACAGATATGTAGAAATAACTTTATTACTTAGCATATGTATTTTTTTGGAACATTCTTCTAGATTGCCAAATACTTAGCTAGTGCTACTTTCAGCTTATACATTATTTATGCATGCTTAAATCATGAGCATGGTGCCCTTTCAAAAAAGCATTTTAAATATGTCAAATAGACATTATTGCTAACATACAGACAGTAAAGGGTGAGGTTGCATTCACCTTCCCAGGAAAGTAAATTTTTTTTAGAACATTTTGGGACTGTTCTATAAGGATCTAATTTTTGCTACTAAAGGGCCTTTTATAATATATTAGTGAGTACAGAAAGCTACCTTTTCTCCTAGAAGAAAAGGCTGAGATCTTAAGTATGATGCAAATTCATTTGTGGAGGAGGAAATGTCTTCCATTGTCTTGAATAGATCAATATTTGGCACAAAGAATAAACTAGAATATTTCATGAATAATTCTCTGGGGTTTTTTTATACCTACAATAAAATATTTCCAAAGGTTGGATGCCTATGTTGGGCATATACTCTTCAGAGTCTAAAATAGGGACCCAGTGGCTGCTTAATTGCTCCCAAACCACACCAAAGATAATAGAATCATTGAAGTTATTTGGAAGCAGATGTTCACAGTTCATGTACACTATTACAACTTGTTGCTGATAATTCAACTTTTAAGTACCTGTTTCCAAGAATTAACACAAAAATTGTTCAGATTTCTTGCTAAAAAACAGAAGAGCTAAGGAGAGGTAATGTTTGTTTAATCTGTTTTAAATAAAGAATTCAGTGTCACTAGTTCTAAGTTTTTATGATTCCTGCTGCTTATATTTCTTGACTTCAGTTTTTATTATGTTCTCTTTGAATGCTAGCCATTCAATATTATACAGTTTCGATTTCCTTTATACAATATTTATCTGGTGTTGGGGAATGAAGAATGTCATTTAAATTAATTTTTCTGATAAATGAAACCCACCCAATAATTTGTTTTTCTTATTCTTATTTGTGTTCTAGATTATTAAGTTAAAACTTTTTGTAGTTCCCTCAATTTTTTTTATAGAATTGTTTGAACTTATACTAACTGATGTTTGAGTTCGTGTTCTCTTTTTTTTGTATGTCCTCTCAAATTCCCAGTCTTGCTAGTCTTGAATCATCAAATCGGCTGTGTGCGTCCAGTTAGTGGAACTTGTTAGAATCATGTCTAAAATATGCCTATGAAATGAGAACCTCAGTTTCTCTTAGGAGGAGACTGCATATAGTTTATATAGAATGCTAGACTTAAGAGTTAAGAAGACTTGGGTTCAAATTTAGGCACTTACTTGCTTTGTGACCTTGAGAAAGTCATTTAAGTTTCTCAGAATCATTTTCCACTTTAAAATAAAGGATTAGGACTTTCTAGTTCCCTTCTCAAAATCTATGATTCAGGAAGCTTTTAACACCCTTATTAATACATATATTTACTCAAAAGATGTGCATTTATGATCATAGTCATTTGACATTTGGGAGAAAGCTAGGGGGCACAATGGATAGAACACTGGCCTTAGAGTCCAGTCGAATGGGAGTTAGAATCCAGCTTCAGACACTTGTGACTCTAGCTATGTGACCTTGGGCAAGTCAGTTAACCCTGCACTTAATCCAGGGTCATCTCCAGTTGTTCTGATTCTTATCTGGCCACTGGACCCACTTGGCTCTGGAGGACAAAGGTGAGGCTGGTGACTTAGCATAGCTCCCCCTCATTCAAATCTAATTCATATACTTGACATGGCAACACCTCCCTTGGTGTTATGGTCTTCTTTTAGAATGAAGGACAGATATCAATTTGACACTTTGATATTCCTAGAAATGTAAATGGCTTGCCAAGTGATTCCTACAGACCCCAAACCCTTAAACTCAAGTCTTTTGTGTCTCTTATGCTCTTGTATTTTTTTGTATCATATTTATTTATAAGCTTAATGAGAACAGGATCAATGCCTTTTGTTCTTGTTCAATAATTTTTTTATCATTGTGACTCCATTTGGGATTTTCATGGCAGAGATATTGAGGTGGTTTGCTATTTCCTTCACCAGCTCATCTTATAGATAAGGAAACTGAGGCAAATAGAGTTAAGTGACTTGCCCAGGATCACACAGCTATTAAGTGTCTGAGACAACTGTGCCACCTAGCTGCCCTAGTGCCTTATCTAATCTTCTTGTTTATTTCCCTCTATTATCATATAGTAGCTATTATTAAGAAATAATTGAATTGCTTGAAGGTCACATGACTAATCAACAGCTCTAAAACCTTTTTTTTTTTTTAGATTTTTGCAAGGCAAATGGGGTTAAGTGGCTTGCCCAAGGCCACACAGCTAGGTAATTATTAAGTGTCTGAGACTGGATTTGAACCCAGGTACTCCTGACTTCAAGGCCAGTGCTTTATCCACTACACCACCTAGCCGCCCTTCTAAAAACTTCTATGCATGACTCATACCACTCCTCTAGAAGAATACTGTGGCTTGAACATACTTCCTTTTCAAGTACCATCAATCAGGTGTAGAGAGGGCAGATATCTTAATTCTGTGTCTCTCAGAAACATTCAAGGAATGTGACTTATGTAAAAGTAATCAGAAATGCAGTTCCATCTTCCAACCTGGTATGATGACATTTATCAAGTTGGCTTGGATCTGCATGAACTGGCTTGGCACCTGTGCCAACTAAAGAATTTTGTAATCACAAAAATATTTCAAACTTATGTGGTTCATTGGATTAAATTGTGGATCAGATTAAATATTTGACAGCTGATAGAATATATATTTGATCTGAAATAAAAATGGATTCACTTTGATATATACAGTAATGCATTTCATCTTTGCTTTTTATATTATTTTTAAAACCATTCATGATGTGGACTGCACAGCTTTTATACAGAATGCTAAACTTAGTTAAGAGTTAAGGCTTGGGCTCAAATTCTACTTTAAAATAAAAGATTTGAACTTGATAGCCTAGTCTCCAAAATCTGATTTCATTTATTGATCCCAAATTGTATATATCATGAACATGAAGTTTCTAAAAGGTTCAAGCTTTCAATTGATCAGATATCTTATGCCTTGCAATTAGAAGTGAATAAAGAAATCCTGTCCATGTAGTGGGTATATAAACTTAATTTACAAAGTACATATATTAAACCTAGAGTCTAGAATGCTGTTTTAAATTTTATTTAAGATTTATTTGTTACATATATAACAATATAGTTTATTGATTTACTACAAATTTATTAATTTCAACTAGGACCTCAGTGCAGGAAAATAATCCTTTTACTCCTTTCTAATTGTTTCTCTGCTATTCTAAAACTTGTCATCTTTCTTCAGCCTTCTTCACCTGAGAACCATATCTCTTTACCAAGAAGAATAATTTTTTTTCCTACATTCCCCTCTTCCATCCCCATTTTCTTTATTTCAGTCTCAGATTTCTTACATGTATTATGTTCCTATCCTTCTCTGTCTTTTCTAACAGGTAGTCCTCTTTCATTTATTTTCAATCTATTCTTACCGATTATTAACCTGTTGCCCACAAATATGTCCAAGTTTTCCCCCTTCTTAATAAATTCTCTTGTGTCTAGACCTACTCTCTCTTCCAGCTGTTGCCCTATATCTCTCTTTTCTCATGGGAAATTCTAGGAAAATCTGTTGCTTCCACTTCACAGCCTCCCATTCTCTTCTGAACCTTTTGATATCTGACCTCATACCTGAAATTGTTCTCTTGAAAGTTAGTAATGATATCTCAATTATCAAATTCAATAGCTTATTCTCAATCATCCTGAACTCACTGCAGCATTTGGCACTTTTCTGCCTTCTCAGCTACTCTCCTCTGGGTTTTTGTGTCAGTTCTCTCTAGATTTTTCCACCTGCTTGTCTGACTGCTCTTCATTCTCCTTTTGCTAGTATTGGGCAGTTTTATGTAGTCATTAGTCCTGAACTTGGAGTCAGGAATACCTGGCTTTGAATTATGTTTTAGATACCAGTTCTGTGACCCTTGACAAGTCATTTGACCTACTCTGGACTTGTTTCTTTACTTTAAAAAAATGAGGGAGTTGGACTTTTGGCTACTTAAGTCCCTTTTAATTCAAAATCTGTTTATCATATGGAAAACAAAGTGATAGGAAAGTTAAATAGAGATTACTGAAAAGGCCAAGTGGATTGCTAATTGATCTTGCCAGATCTTCGCCAAGGCTCAACAGAAATCTGGAAAGGTTAAAAAAAAAGCAAGCCCTTCCCCAAATCTCCTTAAATTCTCTCAGTATCCTTGGGAGGGGTGGTGACCTGGGAGTGACCCAAGTCCCGCTTTGGAGATTTTTGGGGGGTGGACTCTTCTTATGGGTGGTTTCCAGCACCTGTGTCTGCAGGCCCTGACTGCCCCAACTGAAAGAGTATGCAATCCAGATCAGATTGAATGTCAGGTCCTTAACTATGCAACCAAAAGGTTTATAAAATTTGTCTCCCAACTGCTCTCCACTTTCTTTATACCCTTGATTCCCTGCTTTATGATAAGACTCGAATGTTTTTATCCTTGTTTCTTTCATGAGCTTCAGGCACACATTGTTAAGTGTTGTTAAACGTTTGAAACTGGAAAGTATATTAAACTCATTATAACCAAAACTCAATTCATCTTTAGCCCTATATCAGTTTCTGTTCCAAATTTCCCTTTTCCTATTAAGGACATGATTATTTCTGTCACAGATTTAACTCAGTCCTCATAAACTAATCAGTTGTTAGATCTTGTTTCTACCTCTGTATCTCACATGTGAACCTCTTCCTACTTAAACATTATCACTTTGCCTAGACCAGGGATTGGCAAACCGACCTATAGACCAAACATCCTTTACTATTTTTACATAATTATGTTTTGAAAATTTTTTTGATTGTGTTCTTCTAGGGGGCCTATTATACTTAAGTTTTGTCTAAGCTTTTTGCCTCTGATATCAAAGTCTTTTGCTTGTATACAGCTTGTGTATATTACTGCATTTTGCTTTTCTTTCAGATTTTCCTTCTTTTCAGTATTCCCAATAGTCCTCATTTTTTATTTTTTTGGTAGAGACCACCTTGGATTCAAGGAGTTTTGGAGTTTTTTTTCCTGTTCTGCTAATTTCTTAGTGCAGGTCATAAATTCTACTTTTTGTTTTGTTTTTAGCTCCCTTTCAGATTCTGGTTTATTTCTTGAACTATTTTGGGACATCCTGCTTTGACAGTTCTATGCTGTTTTGAGAATTTACAGAGTTCTGTTTCAAGGTTCAGTCTATTTCGTCTTTGGGTATTTTGAGATGTTTGCAGTTTTTTTTTTTTTGACTGTCTTGTTATCTTCCCTTCTGATTTGCTTTTTGATTTCTTTTTGATTTACCTGTTTGTATTCAATCTTAGCTGAGGTCTTTTCCCTTCAGATCTTTGGAGATTTCAGTATTTTTTCCTGACACATCACTTACTTTGATTCCTATTGCTTTAATTGTAGGTTTACCTCCCTGGACTGGATGTCAATACTGTCTTAGTCTTCTCCTATGTTGAAATCACTTTCCATTGGCTTCAATCTCAGCCCAGTGTCTCTTGTTGGGGGAGAGAACCAGAGACCTCAGCTGAACAGAATGCATCTCCCTTTTCTTTTCTGGCTCAGTCATACATAATGAGATCCTATTCTTTTTGGATCCTTATTTCTCCGGCTAAGCATTCCCATTCAGTGAATACTCAGGAATACAACCTTCTTGTACCATCTCATCTCCTGCATATGGCTGGGCAGATTTACAGGGTGAGAACAAAGGCAAGGTAGTCATGTAGGAATTGCGGCAGTGGGGAGATTGCTGAATGGTTCCTAGAACATAGGACAGTGGGTCTAGGGAGGTGGAGTACAGAAGACAGGGCTGAGTGGATCAGGAATTGCCATTCTCCCCTATTAAATCCTAAAACTGTGTTTTTTGTGGGCTTCCTGGTTTGTAGAGACAAGTTGCTATTCTGTTTATGGAACATATTTCCTCCTGGGGAGGGTGCTTTTGAGAGTTAATGGGGGGGGGGACAATGGGAAATGGACTATATATCTAGTTTTTCACATTGTTGGACCTAGAACTGACCACTCAAAATAGAACAGGATAAAAATTGGGTGAAAAAGCAGAATCCAGTGGTTTGTTTACAAGAAATACTTGAAACAGATTCACAGTTCAAATATGTGTCAACAGTGAAATCTTTTCTGCTTCAGATGAACTAAAAAAGTACAACACAAAACAGGAAGAAATTAAGAATAAAAGAATATATATTTACATGCATGTATATAATTTCACACAATCCACCCCAAAATATTAATAATTGAACATGCCAGAAATTATGAAATACTGCCAAAGCAGCCCTAAGGGGGAACATTTTTTTTTTATCTCCTAACACTTTAATCAACAAAAAAGAAGCAAAACATTAATTGGGTATATAACAAAATAAACTAGAAGAAATTTTAAAATGACAGTAAAGCAAAAATAAAAATTCTGAGAATTGTTAAAAGGATTGAGATAAAAATTAAATTGATGAATAAAGATAGGGGCTGGTTTTTTTTACAAACCAAACCAAACAAAAACCATTAATCTAATTTCCATCTTCAAAAATGAATGAAGAGAATTCATAAAAGACTTGTCTAAGGGGCGTCTAGGTGGCGTAGTGGATAAAGCACTGGCCCTGGAGTCAGGACTACCTGGATTCAAATCCAGCCTCAGACACTTAATAATTACCTAGCTGTGTGGACTTGGGCAAGTCACTTAACCCCACTTGCCTTGCAAAAACTTAAAACAAAAATAAAAATTCCTTTAAAAAAAAGACTTGTCTAAGGCAAAAAATAATTTGAGAAATGAAACGGGTCAATAATTACAAAAAAATAAAATGCCTAGAATAACAATAAGAAAGGCAAGAATTAATTCAATCTCAGAGAAATTTAACAAGCCATAAAAATGAATGATCAGAGAAGATGACTCCAGGAAAAAAAATGATTTAGTAAGAAATTGCATCAATCTTATCAAAGAACAAATATAATACTGTATAAAGACCTATTTGCAAATATAATTCATTAATGATCCAAATATAATCTTGATAAAATAAACCAGGAAATGGTAAAAGAAAATTATAGATTGATAACCTTATTTATAATTTTCAAAGAGGCTACAACAGTGCATAAAAATTTTTACCAGGAATGTATGATTAGCTAAATATAGGGAATATTATATATGTGTAAATATAAATACATTTGTATGTGACAGTACTAAAAATCTTGTGATCTCAATAGAAGCAGAAAAAGCTTTTGACAGAATACAATTTTATTCAGTCTACAGGCATTGAGTGCCTGCAATGCACCGGATCTTATGATAAGCACTGAACTTTACAAAGAAATGCAAAAAAAAAAAAAAAAATAGTCCTTTAAAAACACTTGCTGTGGATAGACTTTCATTTTTGAAGATGACCAATGATGTGTGTGATGGCTTGCTTGTGAAATCATCAGCCTGAAGACAAAAGTCAGGATGACTGGCCATGACACAGGATGCAGCCAAAGACCTTGATGTCTTCCCTTTCTGATTAACCCCTTTAAGTCTTCCAAGCACCTGCTGCAGCCACCTTCATGGCTATTGAAACAAATTTTTATCATCTGTCCATACTCCTGGGGGAAGTTTTCACATGTTTGGGATAGAGATCCCTTTTAATTTCATCATGGGTTTGGGGCCTGTCAGTTACCCTCCACCACTAAAAAGGAGACTGATAAACAAACACAGGCAACTCACCCCATAACCATCTCAACAAAGATGTAGGAAGAACATCTGACTGAAAAGTGGCTGGGAAATCCAAGCAAAAAACAAATTTTTCTAGCCTGGAGAACATGAGCCAGCAAGTAATTGTGTCCTTCTCATCCCAGAGTTTCAATGCAGCTACAGCATGAACAGGAAACCTGGGTCTAGGTCCTGGACTTATTTGCCACTCTGGTCCAGGGCAAGAAGTGGTCACATCTTGAAGGAACAAGATGAGGAACATGGCACTGCATTGCTAATACCCCGATTGACTTAGTAAGGGACCTGCAGGTAGGTGAGGACTTTACTGGGCTCGGGAGGTAGTTTCAGATCCAACATTGTTCAGATGAGGTCTGAGTCAGTGTAACAGATAAAAGCAAGAACTCTGCGACACTCCCTAGAGGAGGGCAGGGACTAAAACTCCTGAGAACCACCTGAGGACTGTAATTGAGAAAGCAAAGGAGAGAGCTCAGACCAAGGAGAAGTCTTGAATTATGAGTTAACTCATAAGTTCTATAACTTCCAAGTTATTTTTATTTTTGCCTTATAAATCAGCAGACTACAAATCAGTGTTTGATTTATTGTTTTGTGGAGTGTCTAGACTTAAGAAAGTGATGGAGAAAATGTTGATAATGCAGATTAAACAAAGATACTTTTTTCCCCTGGAGAGCTAATTAAACATTTGTCAGCATATTGATGGATGGAAAGGAGGAGAATTTATCCCACATAATTGATATACACTGGAAACAAAGTAAAGACTGACAGATTGCTTTCCATGGGGAGGTGGGGGGGAGGGAAGTAAGATTGGGGGACAAATTGTAAAACTCAGTATCTTTAATAAAAAAAGAAAGAATAAAAAAAAAATTAATTGATATGCACAAGTAGTAAGGAAGGAATGGAAGGGAAGAGTTTGTAAAACCCAAACTTCACTTTAAACTGGTAAAAAGTAAGTTGGAACATTCAAAAAACACAATGTTGAGTAGAAATATATTAAAGTCATAAGGAGGGAAAGAGAAGTAAAACAAACTTATTTTGGAGGATGAATCATAAAGGGGCATTTAAATGGAAAGCACAGAAGGGTAAACTGATTAAGGTCTTGGAAAAAAGAAAAGAGCACTGATGCTGAGCACACTCATCTATGTAAAGGGGAGTAGGGAACAAAGTGAATAAAAAGTCTAAATGAATTAGACTGAAAGAAAATATACCATGATCATAACTGTGAATAAAATGAACTTAATCATAAGGTGATAGTGAATTCAGCAGTATAGTATAAGAAATATACTTGAAACAAAAAGAATTTTAAAATAAGGGGCTAGAGCAAAATTTATTGTATTTCACTTTGACTCAAAAGTAGAGGTAACAATCATCTCAGACAAGGAAACAAAAACAGATGTGAATTTGAAAGATTAAGCAGGAAAATTACAAATGACAAAAATGACTAAAAATTTAATAATATTTAGCACATATGCACCAAATCTCATAAAGTTAAAATAAAGGAAAAGTTATATAAATTTTCAGGGCTATATGGTTATTAAATCTATCATACTTGGGGACCTCAATGTATCTCTCAGATTTAAGTCAAATTTATCAAGAGGGTCAAGAAACATTTGGGAGTTCAAATCTTGCCTCAGACACTTAATAGCTTTGTGATCCTGGGCAAGTCACTTAATACTATTTGCTACAGTTTCTCATCTGTAAAATGAGCTAGAGAAGAAAATAGCAAATCACTCCAGTATCTTTACCAAAAAACAACCCCAAATGGACTCATGAATTTAAGATAGGATGGAAAAGATTGAGGAACAAACAACAAATGGCAAATATTAATTGTGTATTAGGCATAAGAATTTCACAGATGCAGAAAAACAAATACTAAGCAGATCACTGTCTGAGGTCAGATTTGAACTCCTGATTCCAGGGTTTGTGCTCTATCTACTGTGCCACCTAACCACCAATCTAATGAAATAGTAAATCAAATGCTATTGATTGAAAAACTGAATAACAATCCTAAAGAATTAATACTCAAAAAAATCATAGAAACAAAAGATAATTTTATTCAAGATAATGACAAATTAAGAAATATACCAGATTTTTAGAATGAACCTTATATCACTAAACACTTAACAAAGAAAACAAACAAACAAGTCATATTGCTAAAAAAACCCAAAATTAGCCAAAAAATTGAAAGTCCTATTAAATACCAAAATGTAAATTCTGAAAATTATAAGCAGTAAAATTAAAAACAAAAAAACCATTGAATTAATCAGAACTAGGAACTCCTTTTTGATGGCAAAACAGTAAAATAAACTTAGTTAACTAAATTTTTTAAAAAGAGAAAGCACATGTGATCAGAATCAAAAGGAAAAAGTTAAAGCAAATATTAAAACTTTTACCAAACTATGTGCCAATAGAATGTCAGCTAAAATGACAAAGTGTACAGAAAGGTTATGATTACCCTGTGTGCAAGTAATGTGGAATTTGATTTAGTGCAAATTACAGAACCAGATCATTTAATATAAGCCAAGTTTCAATGTGATGTATATGATCTAGCCAAGGGTTTTAAAATGCCATTCTGTCACTGATATGACCTTGTCTATCATCAAGTATGGATATGAGATATATATATATATATATATATATATATATATATATATACACACACACATTACCAACAACTTAGTTGTATTGGTTTCTTTTTAAAGGACTCTTAATGTAAAGATCAGACTACCTTCTGTGGGGAGTTGGGGGAGAGAAACAAGAATAGGGGAAACATTGTAAAACTCAAAATAAAATCTTTCTTACAAAATGGACAAAAATGAGAAGTTTCTGTTGGAAACACTGCCAGAGCATAAAAGGGATTTGTTATTACATTAGAACAAAAATTCTTTGTAATTTGAATGACATGAACATACTTACAGTAAAGTAAAAAAATAGGACAAGATATTGGAATAACAATCTACAGGGTGGAATATTATAAAACAAAAAGAAATAACCAATATTGCATCTTTTATGGTTTCTAAACAACTACAAGGAATAAAAGTGATACAGTGATAGGAATGAGGTATGTCTTTGTTACATGAATTGAAAATTACAATAAAAAACACATTGCTCTTAACAGCAAAACTTCAAGTTTATTTAAGGCAATGAAAAAAATAAATGAAGAAGATAGTGAAGAAATGTTTGCTCCAAGTATTGGTTGAACAGACACATATAGTTGTGCTATTTGTAATTAACTGCAAGACCTGGAAACAGTCTAAATACCAATTTAATGTTTGGGAAATGCTTGTCATCTAGCAAAAGATCAATGACTTTGGTGAGGATGCCCTATGTGGTAACTCCCTCCACATACAAATGATTTAGTATTCATGTAAACAAAGTCAAAGGACTGCCTGAGAGGAAAGCTAATTCATTGAGTATTTCTGGGACAACAATGCAAGATTCAGACTGTATGAAGAAGTGTGGATGGGCTATCATCTACCTCAAACACATGAATGAAATTGTAGTTCCATCAAAGAAACTATGAAAATTGCCATCACCCTGATGGCAGGACTAATTTATCTTTAAATATAACCATTAACACTTGAGCAATCTTATATACTTCAAACCTCTGGTAAACATAAATAAACAGAGACAGTGTAATGTTTCCAAGAAGAGGCCTGGATATAGTCTAGAGTGACCTAAGTTTAAATCTTAGTTCTGACATTTGCTGGTTGTGTTATGTTGCAAATAAGCCTGTTTCTCCATCTGTAGTTATAATAATACTTCTCTCTCAGGGTTTTTATGAAAGAATTATTTGCAAAACCTAAATAAACTTGAGTTACTATCATGTACATATAGGGATCTATTTCCATTATCAACACAATAGTTAGAAAAAACACTGAAGGAAACCAAAATGAAGGGGATTTATATTGAAGGGATCATCTATCCCTCAGGGTTGTGATTATAAGAATTGTATTATAATTAATTAAAATGATTATAAGAATTGTAAAGCACTTATCACAGTGCCTGGTATAATTAGCATTATCTAATCAAAATGTATTGTCTATAATTATAGACAATACATTTTAATAAAATAATGAAAACACAGAAGAGAAATACTTCTAAAAATATAAAATACCCAAACTATCAGAAGACCAGATAGGGACTTTAAAAAACTCAATCTCAGAAAAGCAACTAGCTCTAACTGTAAAGGAACTCCCAAAGGAGAGGGAGGATCTCTTGCTCCTGATGCATGCACAAGAGAATTGTATCAAACTTTTAAAGAATAGTCTACATTCACAAATTACTCAAAATTTGAGAAAAGGCACCTTACCAGAATCCTTTTAGGAGTCAAATATAGTCCTAGTTCCTAAAGTAGGGAAAGATAAAATATGGAAAGAAAACTAGAAGCCAATATCATTATTAAAAAGTGACTCAAAAATATTAAAATTTTATGCCAAGATGCATGGATAATTCAACATTAGAAAAATAATCTTTAAAAAATAATAATCACTCAAAGTATACAGTATCCCAAACCACATTATCATCTTGAGATGTAGAAAAACTTTTTGACAAAGTTTAGCATTCTTTTATCCTAAAAATCCTACAATGTAGAGGCATGGAGGGACCTTTTTTTTGGATATCATAAAAACATCTTTCTCATAAACAATGGGGATATACTAGAAGCATTTCCAAAAAGTTTGGTAATGAAGGAAGGATGCTCACTCTCCTTACTATTTGATATAGGTCTGGAAATGCAAGCAATAACAATACAAAATGAAGAAATGAAAGGGATATAGACAAAGAGAAGCTAAATGACTTCTGTTAGTTAATGATATAATGAAGTTCTAAGGAATCAGAAAAAATAATTGAAATAGTCTCAGGTTACAAAATTCTCAAAAATCAATCACATTGCTATATAATAAAAAACATAAGCAGTACTAGAAAGGGAAATCACATTTAAATAACTACAAAATGAATAAAAATGGGAATTAATCTCCCAATGACTAATCACATTTAAATAACTACAAAATGCATAAAAAATGGGAATCTTCCAATGACCTTGGGTAAGTCACTTAACCTGTATACTTCATACATATCCAAAAGATATGTATAGAATCAATTGCAAAAATGCTCCTTAAAGAAAGAACAAGAGGAATATTTAGTGCTCATTTTGAGGCTATTTGTAATAAAAAATATCAATACTGCTAAAATTAATTTATACTTTTAATGCTAAACCAATCAAATTACCAAGGGATACTTTACAAACTTTGAGAAAAACCAAAGCTCTCTATAGTATCAAGAGAAATCATGAAAAGAAATAAAGACAAAGTGGGAATAGCTATCTTATAAAGCAGTATTCATCAAAACCACTGGTCCTGGTTAAAGAACAGAGATATAGATCAATGGAAAACACTAGATAAGAGAGACTGAGAAGCAATAGAACTCAATATCCTTGGTTTTTTATATAATAGAAAGCATAAATTACCTAGGGAAAAATTTCTATTTGATAAAAACTTCTGAAAAAGATGGAAAGTATTCTGACAGAAAATAGTCTTAAATCAATTCCTTACACTATATTCTACAATACATTCTGGGAGTATCCACAACTTTATTAAATATTTTATTATTAAAAACATACTGAATATATGCTGAATATATATTATTAGAAAAGATTATATTCCTCTTGCAACTGTGTAGAAGTATTCTTAACTATAGATAGAGGCAATTACAAAAGATAAAATAGATAACATTAATTACTCAAAATTGAAACAGACAAAATTAATGCATTTAGGATAAGAAGGGATGCAACTGAAGGAGAAAAATAATCTTTGTATTGACTTTCTCTGATAAGAATTTAGATCCAAGACACACAAATACATACACACATGCACAAATGAAAGATAATTAAATAGTTTTCAAAAGAACTGCAAAGTATTCACAACTACCTAAAAGAATACTCCAAATAATTAAACCTAAGAGAAATGCAAATCAAAACAATCTTGAGATTTCACTTCAAACCCCAAAAAATAGATAAAAAAGATGAAAAATGGCAAATGGAGGAGTTGTGGAAGAATAGGCATACTAATACATTGTTGATGGAGCAGTGAAATGGAAAGTTTTTGGAAAGCAGTTTGAGATTATGCAAATAAATTGACTGTACTGTCCTTTACCTTTCAACCAGAGCCTCCATTACCCTATGAAAGCTATCAGTAGGAAGAAAGTCTCTATATACTACAAAACATTCATAGCAGCACCTTTTGTGGTAGCTCAGAATGGGAAGCAAAATAAATATCCCATCCCATAAATTGTAGAAAGGTTAGACAAATTGTGGTATGTGTATGTAATAGGATATTACTGTGCTCTAAGAAATGGTGTGTAATGAATACAGAAAAGCATAGAAAGATCTAATGAACTGATGTGAAGTAAGCAGAGACAAAACATTATACACAATAATAAAACAATGTAAATGAAAACAACCTCACACCAAAAAATCAAAAGTAAATGTAACAAAAATTATAAAGATTAAGTGGGACTTAAATGAAGAAATATGAAAAGATACCCCTACCTACCATCAATAGTAGTAGATGGTTCTAGTAAATAGATGGTAGAACCAATGAAAATTTGTATGAAGTAATTTGTGATGGTGGGAAGCCCACATATATTACATAATACATATATATTTTTTATTAGATTTTTGCAAGGCAATGGGGTTAAGTGGCTTGCCCAAGGCCACACAGCTAGGTAATTATTAAGTGTCTGAGGCCGCATTTGAACTCAGGTACTCCTGACTTCAGGACCCATGCTCTATCCACTGGACCACCTAGCTGCCCCCATAATGCATATATTTTTGAACTTTTTCCAATGTATTAGTTTTACTGATTGTTTTTTCCTCTTTAAATTTTTTTTTTCTTTGTTGTATGAGATGGCTCTTGGAAAGCGGAAGGCAAAAATACATGGGATACTATTTTAATGTTTTTTAAAAAAGGATATATCAACAAAATTTAATTTTAAAATATCAAGGCATAATTGTGAGCTATTGTAACAAGTAAAAGAGCCAGCTGTGCAAGAAGAATTCAGTCCTTAAGAGGGAATAATTTCTAGACATCTAAGAACCTTGTTCTTGCTACAGTATCATGCTGCCTCTTGGCATAAATAATCCCCACCCTGAAACACATCATACTGCTTCTTGGAATAAATACACAGGCCCAAATGTATCTACATATATATGTATACATATATATAATTACATAAATAAAAATTTAAGAATTTAGTAATTATTTATTCAGTAGGACCATATATTTAAAGTTGGAAGGAATATTTGAGGTTTTCTAGTCCAGCCTCCTCAATTTCACAAATTTCCCCTTCTACAGTGCTATGTGTTCCCACTTTTCATTATAAATATTGAGTAAATTGGAGGGCAGGGTGATCCAAATTTATATGAATGTTGTTAAGGATATTATTATTGTTGTTGTTATTATTATTATTTAGTCTATATTATTTCTTTTGCTTTTTATAAAATAAGTCATCATGTTAAGATCTAAAGATATATTATTTCAGACCATGTGGATTTGTTAGCTTTTGAATAACTGGTTTTATAAATAGAAACTGCATTGGATGGGGATTTAAGAGTGGTAAGTTATGCAAATTTAGAGAATCTGCCCCAAATATTCACCTGGCCTCTTTGTGCCCCATCGGGTGGTAGACTATGATGAACTTGTAGTGGTCTGATCAGTCACAGTCAGACACACTGTAACTTGACTCTAACAGCAATATCATTTTGGTCCTCTTCAAGGATAAAAGACAACAATCAAGAGTAGTAAGAAGGTGAAGTCTATTTTTCCTCTAGGAGAAGAGTTACCTCTAGGACCCTGAGAAAATCTGAGTGCCGCTATCTAGCGACTCTATCTCTATGAATTGAGACTAGCCAGGATGAGGGGAAGTTGGATTAGGTAATCCAAACCCAGAGAGAGAGAGAGAGAGAGAGAGAGAGAGAGAGAGAGAGAGAGAGAGAGGATATCAACATGCCCTTTTTAAAGTGTGATTATAAATATATTGTGTGACATTGGTAGGTGCCTATTCACGCTACCCATCCTCCACAACCCTATTATATTTTAAGAACCACGTGTCTGGTTTTTGCCTATCTCTACTGGATTAGTTTTTGGTATGTTACAAAAGGAAAACATTTTGAAAATCTTCAGATAGAATGCTCTACATTAATGTGTTATTATAAGTATTATTTTCCTGCCATCTTTATGAAATAGGCATTTTATATGTAAAGATTTACATGGACCCAATTGTTGACTTTGACTTGACTTCATACAAATTTTCATTGGTTCTACCATCTATTTACTAGAACCATCTACTACTATTGAGTATGTAACCAAATCACCTTCTTCACCCACAAATTTGCTTTCCACTGAAACTGAAAAACTTATAAAATATTATTTTTAAAGATAAGGAGTGACTATTCTTATTTTAAGGACCATTCTGTCACTATTTTTAAGCTATGGTTTGTAAGGACACATAGATTCTGAGATATATATATATATATATATATATATATATATATATATATATATATTATACTTTTAGGAAATCTGTTTGTACATGGTAGTAGAAAACTTGGCTAAGCTTGCATTCCTGTTGTCTTGATGCATTCTGGAGGCAGTGGAAGTGAGCAGGAGCTGTCTGCAGCTGTGTCTCAGGAGAAAGACAAAAATAGCTTAAAGCCCTTCTGGGACACCCAGTTCAATTAGCATGATAAACTGCTAAACCCTTTTTTTGAGCTCTGGTTCATACTTCTTTTACTTGGTCTGTTTGGGGTCTGGCTGGCTTTTGTTGGTCCTTTCTTTTTCTCTGCTTACATACACAGCAATAAGTTTCACTAATCTTCATTTGGCATGTAAGATTGGTGGCAATACCTGACTGCACAGTGAGAGTGGAAAAGAGGCCATTTGCAGAAAAAAAAGGGAGGATTACACTTACAACCTATACAGTGAGGGTTAATTTAAAAAATGCACCTAGAGAGAACATAAACTAGTTATTGAATGGAAATCATTGGACAGTGTAACTGAGTTGGTTTAAAATTTTTTAAATTTACATTTTTATTTATTTATGCATTACTAAAATATTCTTGTTGTAAGAGTAAACATGATCCCCCCTCCCCTCACAAAAATAAAAAAAACCTCACAAGAAATAAAGTGAAAGAAAGAAAAAAATGTGCTTCAGTCTGCATTCTGATACCATCAGCTCTGTCTCTGGGGGGGGGGGGGGATCGCATTCTTTATTGTAAGTCCATCAGAGAAGTTACTTCCATATTTTTCCGCAGTTGCTGTTGCTGATTGTAATTCCCTCCCTCCATCCATTTCTCCCCACTAGCATTTATTATATTTTCTCTCTCCTTTCACTCTGTCCCTCTTCAAAAATATGCTGTGGGGCAGCCAACTGGCACAGTAGACCAAGCACCGGCTCATCCCACCCCAGCAACCACCCAGCCCCAAGGTCCCAGACAGGCCACCCTCTCCTTTGATCTATCCTCTCCTTTATTCACTACTTCCTCCCTCCCCTCCCTGTCCCCTTTCTCTCCTTTTTCTTTTAGATTTCTATATCCTATAGAGTATGTATGCTGTTTCCTCTCTGAGCCATTTCTGATGAAAATGAGGGATCCTTTATTCCCCTTTGCCTCTCCACCACTCCACTGCAAAAGCTATTTCTTGACTCTTTTACATGAAATGTTTTAGTCTATTCTACCTCTCCTTTCCTTTCTCCCACTACATTTCCCTTTCACCTATTGATTCCATTTTTACAATATATTATACCTTCAAATTCAGCTCTCTCTTGTGTCATGTCTATACATGCTCCTTCTAAGTGCTCTAGTAAATGAGGTTCATATCAGTATTATTAGTATCATCTTCCCATGCAGGAATACATGCAGTTCATCATCATTTACCCTCATAATTTACCTTTCTCATCCACCTTCTCTATGATTCATCTGAGTCCTGTACTTGAAGATCAAACTTTCTATTCAGCTCTGGTCATTTCTACAGGAACACTTGAAATCCCCGTTTCATTGAAAGTTCATTTTTTTTCCCCCTGGAAGAGGATGTTCAGTTTTCCTAGGTAGTTGATTCTCAGTTGCATTCCAAGCTCTTTTGTTTTTTTTATGTTTTTGCAAGGCAAATGGGGTTAAGTGGCTTGCCCAAGGCCACACAGCTAGGTAATTATTAAGTGTCTGAGACCGGACTTGAATCCAGGTACTCCTGACTCCAAGGTCGGTGCTTTATCCACTACACCACCTAGCCGCCCCCATTCCAAACTCTTTTGCCTTCCATAACGTTATATTCCAAGCCCTATAAGCCCTTAATGTGAATGCTGCTAAGTCCTGTGTGATCCTGACTGCAGCTCCACAATATTTGAATTGTGTCCTTCTGGCTGCTTGTATTATTTTCTCTTTGACTTGGGAGTTCTGGACCTTGGCTATAATATTTCTGGTGGTTATTTTTTTGGATCTCTTTCAGGAGGAGATTGGTGGATTCTCTCAATTTCTATTTTTGCCCTCTGCTTCTAGGATATCAGGGCAATTTTCCTGTAGAACTTTTTTTTAAAAATGAAGTCTAGTCTCTTTTCCTGATCATGACTTTCAGGTAGCGCAATAATTTTTAAATTGTCTCTCCTGGATCTGTTCTTCAGGTCAGTTGTTTTTTCCAACAAGATATTCTTTGTTTTCTTCTTGTTTTTCATTCTTTTGATGTTGTTTTATTATCTCTTGATTGCTTGCAAAGTCATCAGCTTCCTTTAGCTCCATTCTGCATTTGAAGGATTTGTTTTCCTCAGAGAGCTTTCATATCTCCTTTTCCATCTAGCCAATTCTGCTTTTTAAGGTATTCTTCTCATTAACTTTTTGGATAGTTTTTTTCCCATTTGATCTAAACTGGTTTTTTGCATATTGTTTTCTTCGGCAGTTTTGGACTAAGCTGCTGGTTTTCATGTTTTTCTTTCTTCTCATTTCTCTTCCCAATTTTTCCTCTACTTCCCTTACTTGATTTTTAAACTCTTTTTTGAGCTCTATCATACCTTGAGACCAATTCCTGTATTTCTTGGAGGATTTGGATACAGAAACTTGGACTTTGTTATTTTCTGAGTGTGTGTTTTGATCCTCCATGAGACCAAAGTAATTGTCTATGGTCAGGTTCCTTTTTTTCTGTTTACTCATTTCCCCAGTCTGTGCCCTGGTTTTGGGGTGCTTCCTGAGCTTTTGAGTGTAATGGGACATTCCTACAAGGACCTCAGTTCCTTCAAAGTCTTATGAGAGACTCTAACTGCTCTCCTGCCTGTGCTCTGGTCTGTGGATGACCACAAGCACACCCCTCTGCCCTGGAGCTGTGAGGAGGGTCCCTGTTCTATGGCAGTATGGGGGCCCAGACTGACCAGGGTCTGAATATGGACACACCCAAGATCCCTCTCCCAGGGACAGAGGAGAGACCTCAACAGTCTCCTCCCACCCCCTTATCTTCTGTGGGCTGAGTGCTCTGGAAGCAGCTGCCTAGGAGGCTCCCTACTGGGCGACTCTGTGGGAATGCTTCTGTTCCCTGGGAATCTGGGCTGCACTGATGGCTGTGGCTATGCTGAGGGCCTCGCTGGCTCCTACTCACTCTAGCAGGGGTTCTACCACTGATCTTCCAAGTTGTGCTTGCTGTTCCCTGGGTTGGCAGATTAGGAAACTGCTTCTGCTGCCAGGAGCTCCTTTACTCAGGTGCAGTGATCCTGGTTGTGTTGCTGCCCCCCTCCAACCCCATGGAATGGATCCTTCCCACCATCTTCCAGGTTACCTTGGGCTGGAGAATTGCCTCACTGGATCTTTCTGTGCGGTTTTTCAAAAATTTAGTTAGTCATAATTTTAAGGTTTTTGGAATATTTTGCAGAGCTTCTAGGAAAGGCTGTTCTCATGCCATCTTGGCTTTGCCCCAGTTTAAATATTTTAAAGCTTTCCCTATTCTTTTTTTTTTAATTATCAACATCTCTTTTTAAAGTATTTAAAAATACTGAAACTTTGTGGCTAAGGCAAAGGGGATGGGAAGGGAGGGTGGAAGAAAATTGCTTAACTTATAAATATGCATGTGGATGAATGTTGAAAAACTTTCACAACATGTAATTGGAAAAATATCAATAAAAGTATTTAAAGATATATCTTTATTCTGAGAAGTGATCCATAGGTTTTACAAGACTACCAAATGGGGCTGTGATACAAAAAAGGTTAAGAACTCCTGTCCTAGAAATAGCTGAAAAACAGTGAGAATAGGGACATATACAGCAGTAACAAATTACCATCCAAATTAAATCTTACGCTTCCTGAGTTTAACATCAAACTTAAAGGCATCTGTGTAGGAAGGAACAAAGAAGGTACTCCTGATTTCTTGCCAAATGTGCTCCCTTCCACTCTCATTTTTAAAGGCTCCTTTTTTTATTTTTTTGGTGGTAGCAAAAAATTGTTAATTGGGGAGATGCTCATCAATTGGGGAATGGCTGAATAAGTGGTATATGATTATGATGGAATACTATTAAACTATGAGAAATGATAACTTCAGAAAAACCTAGGAAGACGTATGAACTAATGCAAAGTGAACAGAATCAGAACAATATGTGTAATGTGTATTATGTGTAATAGCAATATTGTGATGATAAACTGTGAAAGACAGCATTACTCTGATTAATACAGACCTAATTAATAATGACCTAAGATAATTTGTAGGACTCAGGATGAAAAATGCTATCCATCTTCAAAGTTAGAACTTATGTACTCTGAAGCATACTTTTTTCACTTTATTTTTCTTGTTTTTTTTGTGTAATTATTATTGAAATATATTTTACAATTTTTCACAAGTATAATTTCTATCATATTGCTTGTTTTTTTCGGTGGGTAGGGAAGAAGCTGGCAGGAGGGAAAGATTTTGGAACTCAAAATTTAAAAAATACTAAAAATATTTTTTTAAAAATCATTTGAAGGGTAGAAAAAAAAAGAAAGAAAATACAAATGTTCCTTCCTTACTGAACTGTGGGGAGGTATAGGGTTATAAAGGAGAGAGATGCTCCTCTTGTGACTGGAAAGAGATATATATATATAAAACACTGCTCTATGGAACTTCTGAAGTTCCACCATCACATGCCAGACATATAAATTCCCTCAGTGATGAATTGAAATCCTAGAGTCAATGGAATTAGGAGAGAATAAACAATAAGGGTTAAATCAATGACAGTACTAAGAGCAACAAATTCCCTTCCTTAATGCTGCCTTCCTCAGTCTTAAGTAACTTAGTGGCAAAAAGTGGTCAGCTCTGTAGAAAGTAGAGGGCATCTTCTTAAGAAAATTCACTAATAGGTAGTAAAGATAGACATGGCTTTGTAGGTTATTTTTTTTTTTGTTATGAAAGAATTTAGGGGTTATTGTAAGTTTAGATTCAATTGTCCAACAAACATTTATTTATTAGAAGTGAGAGTAAGAAGGGGATTGCAAAAAGAAAGATTTTGTGGTAGATGAGAGAGTAGTTCATTGTGGGAGGGTATAATACATACAAAAGTAAATACAAGTTAATTTTGATAAGGGATAGAGTACTATTATTATTATAGCTTTGGGATTTGAGAAAGTTTCATGGAAAGTGTCATGGAAAAGATGGCTTCTATGTTGGGCATTCAAGAAGATAAGAATTCTGAAAGGTTAAGATGAGGTAACATTTCAAGCATGGGAAAACTTGTTTAAATGGACAGGAGTAGGAATTGTAATGTTATGTAGGAGAAAAGGTAACAATATAGTTTGCCTAGAAGATATGTAAAATGTGAAATAAAGCTGAAAAAGTGTTTGGATCCAGATTGTAAAGCACCTTAAATGACAGGTCAAAAAATCTTGTATTTTAGAAACTGAAAATAAAATAAAATTGAATTTAAAAATTAAAAGTTAAAGAAAAGGAATATTTTGTTCTTGACAAAATTAGGAGCCCTTGAAGTTTTGGGACAAAAGGATAATGGCCAAAAATGTGTGCTAGGAAAATTAAAAAGTCAGCTTCTATGAACCTAATTTGAAAACTATCAATAGAAGGGTGATTAGGATGATCCAGAGACTTGAAACCCTGCTATAGCAGAATCCAATGAAGGAATGGAATTGTTCAATCTAGATTAGAAAAGACTTGCAGGGAAGGATATAAACTATATTAAAGTAATTGAAGAGTTTGTTGTGGAAGAGTGATTTCGATTTTTTGTTTGGCCCCAGAAGGCAAAACTAAGAGGAGGCAGATACAGAAAGCAAATTTCAGCTTCATTTAAGGACAAACTGTAACAATCAGAGCTGTTTCAAAAATCGATGTTATTCCAAGGAAAGACTGATGTCCTCACTTCTTATTAATCTTGGTTTTAGAATCAAGAGTTGGGAAAGGACCTGAGAAGCTGGTCCCACCAGTTCCTGAATAAGAATTCCTTCTGAATCTCTTCAATCACCCTGGTTTTTCACAGCCATTCTGCCGGTTTTTGCAACTCGAGCCCATAGTTAAATTGTTAAATCATCAGTATGCATTTACATGTCAGAAATCAGCAAACATTATAAATTAGAGCCTGATTGGTTATTTTGTTGATTGTTTACTCTAGGCTTAAGAAATTAATGGAGAAAATGTTAATGATACAGAATAAATTTAAAAATGTGTGGTGGGCACTTTTTTTCTTTAAGATAGCTGGTTGTTAAACATTTACCAGCACCTTCATGATTACTCTGCCCTCACTAAATAGAACAATGACTACTTGATTACCAGACTCAAAAACTTTTTAAAAATCCTCATCCTTATTGACTTCTCTGCAACATTTGACAGCTATTATACTGGATACTCTCTTTTCCTGGCTATAGAAACACTATACACTCCCATCTCTCTATCCACTTCTTTGTCTCTCCCAAGCTGCTCATTTTTTCCCCTAATCTTAAATATGGTTTTTCTCAAGGATTTGTTCTTGGTACTTTGCCTTTCTACACTGTCTCTATTGTCTAATCATATTAACTACTGAGGTAACACAGCCTATCTTTCTACCTTATCACTTACTACTCCCCCTTCTAAGGTCCTCCCAAACAGAACTACTCATTTCCTTAAAGCATATCCTACCCTCTTTACTTTATTGTTACTATTTTCTTTGCCTTCATCTCTTCTTCACCTTTGGAATTCTTTTTTCTATATTTGTTAAAAACTGTTTTCACTGGTGTGGGGAATCCCCAGGAAGGAAATTCCTTCTGCTGATACATTAATGTGTCTGTTTTCTATTAACCTTTCAGAATGAAAATCTCTGTCATTGGCAATCTTATGGGTGAATGAGAAAAAAAAAAAACTAAGAACTGGGATCCATTTTAGGAAATCCTCTGGAAAAAAAGAGAATACAATTGTACAGATAAATTCAAAATGTTCAAATTGTTAATGGAAATAATTTTAAAAAATATTACTCTAGTATTTCTTTTAAAATATATTATTATCTTCCATTTTTACATCACATCCTTCTCTTAGGGCTCCAATCTATCATCAGCCTTTTTGCAATAAAGAAAAAGTTAAAAACAACTAACCAACTCAGCATCCTTGGTTGATAAATTATACAGTATTACACATTCATGATTTTTCACATCTTTAATGAGAGGGAGGAGGTATGTTTCATTAGTCATTCTCTAGAACCAAGGTTGTTCTTTATAATTCATTAGTGTTCAATTGCTTTTTAGTGTTATTATGGATTACATTATTTCAGTCATTGTATGAATGAATGGATGATAAAAAAGAATTAGCAATCACTTACTATGTGCAAAACACCCTAAGGGCTGGGGATCTAAATAGGAATGAAACACAACCCTTGAATTCAGGGATTCTAGTGAAAGGGACAACCTATGAAAGGTTGCTGCTGTAAGTCAGATGGAAAGGTCCCAGGGTCCTTAGGATACAGCAGCAGAGCAGATGTTAATGCCTCTTGTTTAATGGTACTTCTATCAATAAAATGGTATCACTTTATGAGTTGAATCATTTTGACATTGCAAAAAATTTTGATGGCAGGAACTCTTTTCTGAGTCTTGAGTAGTTGTGGCTTTATTACCTTCAGGAGTAATTGCCAGGCTGCACAGGGGATGTGAGAATTCTGTTTGTCCTTCATTCCTGAAGAAGATCAAGACAAAGCAAATGAACTGGATTTGTGTGATGGGTGCACCAGCCTCACTTTCTCCTCCAGAGCCATCTGGATCCAGTGGCCAGATATGAATCAGGACACTAGTGATGACCTGGAGGAGAGGCAATCAGGATTAAGTGACTTGCCCAAGGTCACACAGCTGGTGTCAGTTGTCTGAGGCCAAATTCAAACTCCTGTCCTCCAAGGCCAGTGCTCTCTCCCCTGAGCCAACTAGCTGTGGGAATTATTCTAGAAGCACTATTATTACTAAGGTTATTGAACCCAGGGCTCTAGGTCTTCATTGAAGGACTGCATTGAAGTCTGAAGTAAGAAGTGCTCCAGGTGGTGGTTTGTCTTAACTAGTACATGTCCTGTCTCTGCCTTAGCTAGACTGGCCCATTGCCCTGTACCAGACAGGTGGTTGACAACTGGTGGGGATGCTAGCACCTTTTCCCCATTTCACAGGAATTTTCTCCCTAGATGATGACTTTGAGGATAATATGCACACACACACATATATATCACAATATTTATAAATACATGTACTTATATAAGTACTATGTGTATATTTGGTTATGCTTTCTTGACTGAATTTATATTTGTTATTTCTTGTGGCACAGGATATTTTATTAATTAATAAAACAATTTGTCATGCTGTGTCCAAAGAAAACAATTTATTTCTAAATTTTTACTATTAAAAATATAACTGATTATTTGGGTATATGTGAATATATTTTGGTATATTTGTCACTGACTTCATTAAGACATATGTCAGAAGGGTGGCTAGATGGTGCAGTGGATGGAGTACTGGCCCTGGAGTCAGGAGGACCTGAGTTCAAATTGCAGTGTGGCCTTGGGCAAGTCACTTAACCCCATTTGCCTTGCAAAAACCTAAAAATTAAAAAAAAAAAGACACATACCAGGAGTAAATTAAAGTTCAGTGACTTACCTTGAATAAATCCAGAAAGTTTGGCTCAATTCATAGCTCTATTAAGAGCATGCTGCCAATGTCATTTCTGATTTTCCCTTTACTGAAAAATTGTTTTAAAGCGTTGATTCCCAAATATAAAACAAATTATTTTTGCTACAAATTTCAAATCCTCATGCAACCACCTTAGTTTCCAGTTCCCGTAGTTATAAGATTACACAGGCCCCGGGCCAATGCGGTGGGGGGCCAGGTGGGCCAGGTCTCGTTCCCGGCCCCAGGGCAGCACCCTTCACCCTTCATCTCCCGCCAGGCGGGGAGGGGGCGGGGCCCGCGCCCGCGGCGGCCGCACTTGACCGTGCCGGGTGTCCCCGGCCAGGCCGGGCCCGGTCCGGGCGGCCGCGGTGGCAGTTCCCGCCTTCCTCCCTGCGGGCCTGGGAAGGGCCTGGCTGAGCCGGGGGCGAGCGCCGGGCCGGCGCCGGGACAAAGGCAGCGCCCGCCGGAGACTTCGAGGGAGCCCGCGGGCTGCGGGCGAGGCGGGGAGCGCCAGGGGGCGCGCACCAGGGCCGAGCCGCCCGCGGCCCCCGCGCCCCCCGCGGCCCCGACCATCCGGGCCGGCCGAGCCCAGCCGGGGGGGGGGGGGGGGGCGGCGGAGGCCGGCGCGTGGCGCGCGCGCGGCCGGGCCCGCCGCCTTCCGCCGGTTCGCGGCGCCGGCACGCGGCCAGACTCGCGCGCTGGGGGAGGGGGAGGGGAGGGGAGGGGCGGCTGGGCCGGGAGGGGGCGCGCGGCCGGGCGCGAGGAGAGGGAGGGAGGGGAGGCCGAGCGGGAGCGGCGGAGCCGGCGGCGGCCCGGCTGGGGCGGCTCTCCGGTGTTCGCGGGCCTGGCCGCGTCTCCCAGCCGTCTCCGGGAAGAAGGTAAACCCCCCGGGGAGCAGCCCCGGCCCCTCGGGAGGCAGGGGGCGCTGGGGAGCCGCCGCCGGGCTCCCCTCGAGCGCGGCCCCGCGCCGGAACCGTGGGGGTGAGGGGCGCGCGCGGGGCGGGGGAGGGGCCCCGGGCCCACAGGTAGGGGAGGCCCCCGGGCCCGGGCCTTGGGGCGGGGCGCGAGAAGGCCTGTATCCGGCGCCTCTGGGGGCGGGGACTGAGAGAATGGGGGCGGTGTAGGGGGGCGTACGGGACCCCCGCCAGGAAGGAAAGCGAGGCGGGACGCGGGCGGGACCGGGGCCGCCGGCCTTGTCTGCCGAGCCGGACGGGAGCCGGACGGGAGCCGGAGCGTGCCGCCGCGCCGGCTGCCTCCAGGAGGGCCCACGGCGCCCGCCCGGGAGGCGCGGGGAGGGAAGCGCGAGGCGGCCCGAGCCCGAGGCGGCCCGAGCCCGAGCAGGTGGACGAGCCGGGGCCGGGCCGGGCCGGGGCCGGGGCCGGGCCCGGGCCCTCCTCGCCCTCGCAGCCTCTGGCTCCTGCAGCACGAGAGAGACGAATCCCACGCCCGCCTCCACGGACGTTTAAAAACTTCATTATTAAGTAATTGCGTTCCAAATGGTAGTACACTCTCATCCAGTGACTTGGTGACTTCTCCATAAGTTTCAAGATATGACGTAGACCTAATGAGATTAACCTACTGGGGGGGGGGAAACCCATTACATTTTTAGGGTTTTTTTATATTCTTCAAATAAAAAAACCATGAATCCCAAGTTTCAGTGTCAGTTTATTTATTAAAAGTCTTAAAAGTCAATATTTTGCATCTCTCTGATATATTTTGATCACCCTTGATGATATCATTAGAGGTGATATATTCATGCCACCCTTGAATTCGTAATTTGAGTTTGTAGATTTACTTTGTCGACTTGTACCAGGCCTGTATTATGTTTGTGAAGCAGTTCTCATATTTTCTGATGTGGTTCACTTAGTTCACCACTGCCACATTTCAATAAGTCAAGCTGCTTATTTGCTTTTTAGTGAACATTAGTAGGATATGACCAATAGTTCACCATTGTTCCTAAGTTTTTCTTAAGAATGCCTTGCACTTAGGAAATTTCATTGTACTTCATTGTACACTTCAAACAAAATAACCGCATAATATTTTAGTTCTAGTATCAGTTGACACTAATGTGAATTTTGTCACTTGAGGTTATTTTTCTTTTTTCTAAAGAGAAATTAGACTGAAAATAATGGTTTAGTCTTATCCACAGTATTTACAAACCAATCAAATATCGATAGGTTTGATTTAAAACCAAACTTAAGCTAAGAATGACAGGATTTAAAAAAACACTAAAAATAATTATCCTTCCTTTATTGCTTATGTATTAAAGTGAGATAGCATGGTTTATTTAGTCTAATGAATGATGTCTAGCCAACTAGACTTTCTGGACCTTCCTTCTATTCTGGTTGTACTTAATCTCCTTTCCTAATCTAGGACCGAGGAATGTTTTAAGAGAAAACCTGAATTCCAGTCCTGATCCTACTATTTACTATCAATATGAAGGGTAAGTCACTAAACTTCTCCAAACCTCAGTTCCCCATCTGTAAATGAGGAAGATGGCCTAGATGGATTTTTAAGGAACTTTAAAGATCTTCATCCAGGATTTATAATACTTTTTTTCAGGTTCTGAGGTTTTAGTTTAGTTAAAATAGATCAGACTGGGACAGGGAAACAGAAATGGTACTGCTAAATATTATGAAATTGTTTGAGACTAGATCACACAATTAAGATGTTTGAAGTTCACAAATCATTCAGATAGGCTGGTATCCCTCTTTGTACATCTTGAATACAATTCAGTAAAATGCTAACTAGGAACTGTATCTGACTTGAATTCTTATATCTATATTAAATACATCTTTGGTTAAGTTTTCATATCTTTATGTTTGTTTTTTAGGTTTTTGCAAGGCAAATGGGGTTAAGTGGCTTGCCCAAGGCCACACAGCTAGGTAATTATAAAAGTGTCTGACACCGGATTTGAACCCAGGTACTCCTGACTCCAAGGCCGGTGCTTTATCCACTACGCCACCTAGCTGCCCAGTTTTCATATCTTTAAAATTATCCATCGACAGTTTATTTAAATGTAATCAGGTCCTGTATGTTTAGTGAAAGATGGGGGGGGGGGGCTAAGTTTAAAGCCGCCTAAGTACTTTGTATGGGAAGGAAACTTGTATTATACACAGTCTCACATAGGAATTGTATTATAACAAGGTTTGAAAGTCTTTAAAATACTTTATGGAATATTAGGAGCCTACTTTATTCATATTGAAGATTTATATTTGTGGGAAAGTACTTTATTGACTTTCAAGACTTTTAAATCCTGAAGAAAACATTGATGAAAACTTTGCATTCATTATTGTTAAGTAATTTAGCACTATTCATGATCCTATTTGAGGATTTCTTGACAAAAATATGGGAGTGGTTTGCCATTTCTTTCCCCAGCTTATTTTACAGTTGAGAAAACTGAGGCAAACAGGGTTAAATGACTTGACTAGTACACCACCTAGTTGGCATGTACCATTAGTCTAGTACAGTATAGTACCTCATGATCTGAGAGTAAGGATTGTAAGGATTTTGTTTTGTCAAAGTTGTTTAGTTCCTTTTACAAATTGTGCATGATATTAATGTAATTTTTGAAATGTTAGTGGCAATGTATTTTAGAAGGCATTTAATTATGGAAAACTTCTTGTATTGATTGATCCATTAAAATGGTTTATTCTGATCTCTTTTTTTTTGTTTTTTTTTTAGTTTTAGCAAGGCAGTAGGGTTAAGGGACTTGCCCAAGGTCACATAGCTAGATTTATAATAGTTTATTTCTGATTCTGAGGTTTTAATTTAGTTAAAATCAGACTGGGACAGAGGGAAACATAGAGAAATGGCATTGAGATCAAAGTTAGGTGGATAACCAGGTTTCTTCAATTTGTAATATTTTCTCTCAAAAAGAGTAGTTTAACTGTTTTTCTCATAGTTGATTGTAATATCACAGTGCCTTATTAAATAGTACAATTTTGGCACATAGCTAGATTTATAATAGTTTATTTCTGGTTCTGAGGTTTTAATTTAGTTAAAATCAGACTGGGGCAGAGGGAAACATAGAGAAATGGCATTGAGATCAAAGTTAGGTGGATAACCAGGTTTCTTCAATTTGTAATATTTTCTCTCAAAAAGAGTAGTTTAACTGTTTTTCTCATAGTTGATTGTAATATCACAGTGCCTTATTGAATAGTACAATTTTGGAACAGATGGCTAGATTTCTTGAAGTGTAAAGTATAAATGAGATTTTCTAAATGGCAACTTTTTTGGAGAGAAAGAAACAGAAAATGGTAGGTATTATAAGATTGCTGAAAATTTATATTTATATTCCTTATTTTAATAGTTTAATGTGCTGAACTATATAAATTTGGATATTATTTCAAAGAATTCTCTAAAACTAACTCCATGACTATATTTTCAATTTTTGACTATTTTGCATTTATAAAAATAGTTTGTGTGAATTTAAATTTTTTATATTTAGATATGTTAGGTTTATAACTATAATTTTGTATAGTAGAATAGCTTTTACTAAATACTGTCTAGTCACCCCAAAAAGGTGTAGAGTTATTTTCATAGATCTTCATTTTGTAATTGCATAAGAGTGAAATTACAGACAATGTAGAATTATATTATGCATTTTTAGTGAAGAGAATTTGTTCTTTTTTGTAAATTCAGAATACTATTGTTTATTTAAGGATTTTAAAGGTTTTCCATTAATTTTTAGTATAAAGCCTCTTTTCCTAATATTTGAATAGCTATCAACAGATTTATAGATAAGGAGCCACCCATAAAACAAAACATTTTATTTTCAAATTTTTATTTATTTTTAAATTTTACAATTTTTCCCCTAATCTCACTTCCCTCCCCCCACCCCACTCCTATAGAAGGCAGTCTGTTAGTTTTTACATTGTTTCCATGCTATACATTGATCTAAGTTGAATGTGTTGAGAGAGATATCATATCCTTAAGGAAAAAAATATATATAGAGATAGCAAAATTACATAATAAGATAATGTTTTGTTTTTTAAATTAAAGGTAATAGTCTTTGGTCTTTATTCAAACTCCACAATTCTTTCTTTGGATACAGATGTTATTCTCCATCACAGATACCCCCAAATTGTCCCTGATTGTTGCACTGATGGAATGAGAAAGTCCATTAAGATTGATCATTAACCCCATGTTGCTGCTATGGTGTACAGTGTTCTTCTGGTTCTGCTCATCTCACTCAGCATCAGTTCATGCAAATCTCTCCAGGTTTCCCTGAATTCCCATCCCTCCTGGTTTCTAATAGATAGTGTTCCATGACATACAGTTTGACCACAGTTTGTTAAGCCATTCCCCAATTGAAGGACATTCACTCTCTTTGCCACCACAAACAGACCTGCTATGAATATTTTTGTGCAAGTAACATTTTTGCCCTTTTTCATAGTCTCTTAGGGGTATAGACCCAGTAGTGGTATTGCTGAATCAAAGGGTATGCACATTTTTGTTGCCCTTTGGGTGTAGTTCCTAATTGCTCTCCAGAAAGGTTGGATGAGTCCACAGCTCCACCAACAATGCATTTGAGTCCCAGGTTTCCCACATCCCTTCCAATATTGATCATTGTCCTTTCTGGTCATATTGGCTAGTCTGAGAGGTGTGAGGTGGTACCTCAGAGATGATTTAATTTGCATTTCTCTTATCAGTAAAGATTTCGAGCAATTTTTCATATGACTGGATCATTTTTGATTTCCTCATCTGTCAATTGCCTCTTCATATCCTTTGGGTATTTGTCAATTGGGGAATGGCTAAAACAAAACATTTTAAAAAGCTAAAGAAAAATTTCATTCTCAAATAATATTTGCAGTGATCTCATAGCATAATGGATGGACTACCAAATTTTGAGACAGAGATACTAGGTTTCACATCTTACCTCTGCATAATTAATAACTATGTCACATCTCACTGAGGACAAATAATATTCATTATAAATGAGATGTAATGTATCATAGTGGAGTCTTAGAGCCAATTCTTAATCAACTGGAGAGAAGGTGATTAGGAGATTTCAAGTTCCCTGTAGCTGTGAAATCACAGGTGTAATTCTCTATCTTGTGTACCATTTATACACGCATATAAATATATATCCATACAAGTTCCACCCCGATGCATGCTGGCTCTGTGACTGAGCCAGTCATTTAAACTTTCATTTCTGTTAAGGCAGCTTTGAGACTCTGCATTATAGGATCAGGAGTCTCCTACCCTGGTCATATGTGTATGTTTATATGCATCTATGTGTATATGGGTCTTATAGAATGTATACATGGACGCTCATTTATATTATACCCATGCATATATGTATGTGCACATACACCCCACAGTGTGGTCAGTGGATAGACAGATGATCTTGGAGTCATGAAGATCTGTGTTCAAGTTTGTGCTGGTTGCATGCTGAATATTGACTTTGTGATCCTGGAATCCATCATTTCTCCTCTTAAGTGCCCCGGAAAACTCTGAGACTGCCAGTTATAGAGCAAGCTCCTCACCATGGACTCCATGTTGAAGAAATCATAAGTTTATATCTCTATGTGTCTGTGAATATATACATACATATAAAGCAAGGTTTTTCCATAGTTCTTTTACCTCAGGGTTGTGAGCTTCAAATTAAATGATATATGTATAAAGTGCTTTATAAATGTCAGTATTATTCAGTGAATGCTTAAGGAGTGTTTATTGATTGATTAATATCCCAAAGCTGTGAAAAGAACCATTCCGTAAAAGATAGGGAACATAGGGGCAGGTAGGTGGCACAGTGGATAGAGCACCAGCCCTAGAGTCAGGAGGACATGAGTTCAAATTCAGCCTCAGACACTAAATAATTACCTAGCTGTGTGATCTTGGGCAAGTCCCCTAACCCTACTGCCTTGCAAAAACCAAAAAAAAACCAACCAAAAAAAAAGATAGGAGACATAAACCAGAATAAACCATTTTAATGAATAAATCAATAATAAACATTTATTAAATAACTACATACCAGTGCTAAATATTTCAGATGAAACAACAAAAGTGAAATAGTCCTTTTATAGGTGCTTACTATATAGCTATGTACTTATTTTTTTTTTTTTTTTAGGTTTTGTTGTTGTTTTTTGCAAGGCAATGGGGTTAAGTGGCTTGCCCAAGGCCACACAACTAAGGTAACTGTTAATTGTCTGAGGTCAGATTTGAACTCAGGTACTCTTGATTCCAGGGCTGGCGCTCTATCCACTGTGCCACCTAGCCACTCCATAGGTATGTACTTATAAACCTATATAAGTGTGTGTGTATAATATATTTGCAACATATACCACACATGCATTTTACATGTATATGTGGTTTACATATAGGTAAATGTATATACATACATGTAATTATATACATAATGAATAAAACAATATAATTTTATGAGGGAGCACAAAAACAGCTTGGGAAGGGTTGGAAAAGGCTTCATCTAGAAGGTGGTAACTGAGCTAAATATTAAAGGATATAAGGATTCCCAGTGGGGAGAATGCATTCCAGGCAAGGGGACACTGTGTAGGAAGTCATAGAGAAGGAAGATGATGGAGCATGCATTTTGTGGAACAGTAATTAAACCAGTATGGCTTGATTGTAGAGTTCATGTAGAGCAATAATGTGGAAGAAACCTGGAAAGAGAAAAGAACAAGTCAAATTATGAAGTGATATAAATGCCCTGTGAAATATGAAGGTGGAAACAAAATTTGGCAATGGGTGTCAAAATGTATAGATTGCTTCATGAATTTGTGTGAGACTTCAGAGTTGAAGAAGGTACTAGTGTTATGCTCCTGAGTAGTGACTTGCAAAAAGATGATGACCCTGGCAGTAATAGGGAAGGGGTAGGTTTGGG
Organism: Macrotis lagotis; assembly: GCF_037893015.1. Classification (NCBI taxonomy): domain Eukaryota; kingdom Metazoa; phylum Chordata; class Mammalia; order Peramelemorphia; family Peramelidae; genus Macrotis; species Macrotis lagotis. The sequence continues at coordinate 403,352,632 of NC_133666.1, forward strand.
AGAGAAAGATATATTCTGTATTGGATATATTGAATTTGAGATGCCTAAATATCTAGGCTTAAATATCTTGTGATGCAGGACTGGAGCTAAGGAGAGAGGTTAGGGTTATATACTTAGATACCAGTGAGAGCTGATGAGGTCACCAAATGAGGGTACAGAAAGCAAAGTCTTGTTGTGCACCCAGAATTAGTGGGCATGAGGATGATCATTTTTATTTCTGCTTTCAGGTTTCTTTTTGATCACATATGCATGGATATACTCACACATAGATGAGCTTTGGTTGAATTTTTATACCAACTTTTACACATAAATATTTTTTTTGTTAGGCTTTTGCAAGGCAAATGGGGTTAAGTGGCTTGCCCGAGGCCACACAGCTAGGTAATTATTAAGTGTCTGAGACCGGATTTGAACCCAGGTACTCCTGACTCCCAAGGCCAGTGCTTTATCCACTACACCACCTAGCCGCCCCCATAAATATTTTTATATGCCTGGTATATATGTGTATATTTATGTCTTCACATGTTTATGCCCAGGTATGGGGTATGTACGTGCATGTCTTTGCTAATTAGTTGAACAAATGGTGATGTTCCAGCCTCATTGTAATATGATGCAATCTTTTTGTGATCAGCTTGTTTAGCTCCCCCCTTTTTATGAAAGGCAGAACCTGAGACCTAAGACCCGCAAGCACAACTTGTTAGTGAAAAAGCTGACAGGAGTGTTATGGGAAGCAGCAACTCTGGCCACAGACTTACAGGAGAGTTGTGATTCTGTAGTATGTATAATACTGGACTTGGACTTAGGTTCATTTCTGCCTTTTGTTGTGGAAAATTGTGTGATGATGGGAAAGCCACTTAATCTCTCAGCATCATTTTCTTCATTTTTGAAATGGGGATAAAAATCCCAGTTGGTTCCTAACTGGTAAGAGTTATTATAAATTTCAAATGAGATAATACATGTAAAGAACTTGTCTGATACAAATTGCCAGTTTTTCATTGACCTTAATGTTAAGTAAATAGAATATCTCAAGTAAAGTTATGGTAACATAGCTGAAAAAGTAAAAAGCCCCCCCCCCCCCCCACAAAATGGGAGATGAAATCTAAAGAAAGTAAACAGAGAAACCTGTGGTACTGTTGACTACTCCAGCTTTTTCCTGGTTTTCCTACTTTTCAGACTCCTTTGTCAGTTCATTATCTGTCTTACACTTCTGAAGCATAGGCTTATCCTGAGATCTTTTTCTCTGTGTTCTCCTTTGGTTATTTTTTCAGCTCCCACGGGTTCAATTATCATCTGCACTCAGATGACAGCAAATCTATCTATATCCAGCCCAGAGGCTTAGAGGAGTTAAGTGACAAACCCAAGGTCATGCATGGCAGAACTTGGATCAGATCTCAGGCTCTTGATTCCTAATATAGAACTCTTTACAACTTTTCATTGTCTCCCAGTTTTTTCAGGACATTTTGTGGAAATTTCAAAATTGTTACTTGTCTTAAGGATAATTATGAGGGAAAGCATATTAAAGACCCCATTGCCCTAGAAAAATAGTGATAAAAATTGTTTTTTAAGTATATATATTTTTTAGTTTTTTTTGTTTTGTTTTTTGCAAGGCAAACAGGGTTAAGTGACTTGCCCAAGGCCACATAGCTAGGTGATTATTAAGTGTCTGAGACTGGATTTGAACCCAGGTACTCCTGACTCCAGGGCCGGTGCTTTATCCATTACACCACCTAGCTGCCCCAAAGAGATCACTGGTATTCTTTTTTTTTTTTAAGATTTTTCAAGGCAATGGGGTTAAGTGGCTTGCCCAAGGCCACACAGCTAGGTAATTATTAAGTGCCTGAGGCCGGATTTGTTTTTAAGTATATATTTCAAGACTTTCTACTGTGGGAAAAATATTTGATATGAAAACACCAAATTTTTGTCAAAATAAAGACTTCATTGGACCTAATCCACTAAGAAAATCATTAGTATATCCAGAACTTGATTTATGCTCAAAATATAATAGAATCAGAATTTTAAAATTGAAAAGGAGTCATTTGGGGAAAGCCCTTAATTTTTTTTTAGATTTATAATTTTGTCCAAGGACATATATTAACATGTTCACTATCATTTGGGGAAACACTGGCAAATCAGGCTCCATTAATTTATTTCCACTTTCAAATTGAAGATTAGTTAATAGTCTAGTCAATATCTTTTTTTTTTTCCTAGATTTTTGCAAGGCAAACGGGGTTAAGTGGCTTGCCCAAGGCCACACAGCTAGGTAATTATTAAGTGTCTGAGACCAGATTTGAACCCAGGTACTCCTGGCTCCAGGGCCAGTGCTTTATCCACTGCGCCATCTAGCCACCCCTCTAGTCAATATCTTAACACATGTTTTGGACATAATCTGAGGGATATAAGTGATTGACCCTTGACATAGGTTTCAGAACAGCTTAAAAAATAGTAGGTGCTGGACACACTCTTAGGAATATTTTTTTGGGTTAGCTGCCTGTATAATTTCTTTGCCAAAAGGAATTACTTGGAAGGGAAGTTGAGAGGGAACCAAGGCATCTCAAAATCTTCCCTGCAATTTATAGTCTTAGAGATTTCTTGGAGCATTGAATAATTCCATGATGTGGGGGGTCACCCAAAAAGGATTGAGGCAGAATTTGATTGAGGTCTAACTGCCTTCAAGGCTCTTTATTACTACTTACTACTTACTACTTACTACTACTACTACTACTACTACTACTACTACTACTACTACTACTACTACTACTACTACTACAACATAATGATGATAATCATAAAAATGATAAATTTTGGAGAATGTTCAAAGTTGGTGATATAAGCTTTGGATTAGGAGTAAATTAAGAGGTTATTAGTTGAGAGTTCTGTGTGTTTTGGGTTTTCAATTTTAAGATTAAGAAATAACTTCAGACTTTGTTGATTTTCTTGAGGACTATCATAAGATAGATACTGGAGTTAGACAAAATTTATTTTGTCACAGAAGTTGCAAAACAATTTTATCAATTAATGACAATATAATATTACCTCTTCTGGGACACCATACAGGACTGTAAGGATGTGCTCACCTGCTATATCATGTGATGCACTACAATCCCCAGAATATAAAGCAATCATATATTTTAGCTCTTGTCATTTCTCAAAGCCCCTTCTAAAGAAATGACATTATTTTGTAGCCATATGTTAGATAAGATATTTTCTATTTTTCTTATGACAGCAAATTGAGGGAAGAGCAAATTTTTATTCTTTTCCTTTTCCTCATTTGAGGAAATAAAAACATTTCATGTGGATTGTCACTGAAGAAAGATCTTTATTCCAATGATGACAATGCATTATTGGGAAGAAGACATTTTAATAGGTTGCCTAATGATTTTTGTATTAGAATCATCTGATGCTAATACAAAAATCATTAGGCAACCTATTAAAACCTTCTTCACATGAAATTCTTCTGCAAAATATAATTTCTTTTATTCTAATAAGAATTTTAAAAAAATTCTCCTTACTAGTTATTCATGTTTTTGTCAAAGATAATGTCTACCAAGTGTGCTCTGAGGACCATGGATTAGTACATTTATTGTAGCCATCAGAAACTATGATTGAAATAGAATTGTAATTCCTGTTGATGTAGAAGAAGGTAAGACTCAACAAATAGCACTGTTTTTTTGAGGTTGTTGCCAGTCATCTCTATGTTTAGCAATAATAGCAATGATTGCAAAGATCAACCAGGAGAATTTCTTCATCTGCTGTTGGCTGAAGTGAATCACAAGCTTGAAGCTTTGAAAATTGGAATTTGTAGATCAGACCCAAACAGGTTTCATTAACTAGACATACTTTTTTTTTTTTTTTAGGTTTTTACAAGGCAAGTGGGGTTAAGTGGCTTGCCCAAGGCCACACAGCTATGTAATTATTAAGTGTCTGAGACCGGATTTGAACCCAGGTATTCCTGACTCCAGGGCCAGTGCACCACCTAGCCGCCCCTAGATATACTTATAAATGACTTTCTGGTATTGCTTAGCAGAGATGAAAGAGGGATGACAGTCTCCCCTTGTAACTAACAATACATTTCTTCTTCTAATTTGTTGGGTTTTTTAAGATTGTCATAAGTGAGTGTACTAAGAAATTGGGATAATGTGGGGAAATATTAGATGCTGTCAATCAATAAACATTTATTAAGCACCAGGAGTTGTAAGCACCATATAGGAGGTGGTATTTGACCTGAGTTTTGAGGCACACAAGAGGTTACAAAAGCCAGAGGATTAGGAAGGAGTGAATTCCAAGCATTGAGGACAGACAGCCTGTGTCACGAGATGGGAGGTATGAGATGGGAGACAAAGTGTCATGTATGAGGGACTGAAGAAGGCCAGGGTGTCTGGGGTTGAATTCATGGATGGGAATAATGGTAAGTCACTGTTGGACCTCAGATGTTGAATTAGACACATTGAATTACTGATAGAAGTTTTGATATTCCACAATTTTCACATTAATATTTTCCTGAAGGATCAAATATACTTTGTATATTTGTAGATACACTTATACATACACATACTATGCTTAATGTCTGGCTATCATTTTGTGAAGATCAGTTAGACAACAAAACCTTTATCAAGCAGTTCTCATGTCCCAGGCCCTGTGCCAAATGCTGAAGCTACAACAAGGGGCAAAAGAGGGTTCCTGCCCTCAGGAAGCTCACCATCTAACCTGGAAGACAGCAAGAAAATACAAAAATGCTATAGATAGGAAAAATTGTAAGTAATTAAAAGAACTTAGAAGGTGAGGGTCTTTATTGGCACTTAAAGGAAGTCAGGGAGGCCAGTAAACAGAGATGAGGACGGAGGTTACTCCAGGTCTGGAGGACAGTCAGGAAAAAAGGCCCAGTGCAGAAAAAATGAAGTGTCTTGTTCATGGAAGTGTATGTGTTAGAAGGTGAGGTACAAGAAGACTGCAAAGGTGGGAAGAGGATTAGGTTCTGAAGGACCTTGAATGCCAGAAGGGGGATTTCATGTTTGATCCTAGAGATGGCAGGGGACGACTGGAGTTTTTGGAGGAGTGAATTGATGTGGTTCAACCTGTGATTTAGGAAAATAGCTTTAGTGGCTAAATAGAGGATGTATTTTTATAGGGAGAGACTTTGAAGCAGGTTAACTAACCCATGAATAGACAATATACCAAGTTTGAGGTGATGAGGTGCTATGTCAGGGCAAGGGCAGAGTCAGAGGAGAGAGGGGATTCTATTCAAGAGATGTTGCAAAGGTCTTAAGTGACAGGTCTTGGTGATAGATTGAGAAGTGAGATGTTCAGATCAGTGGCTAGTGTGAAGGACTAGGAAGATGGTATTCTCTACAGTAATAGGAAGGGAAAAGATGTGTGGAGGTCTAGGGGGAAAGAATGGATTCTGTTTTGGGTATATTGAATTTAAACTATCTACTAGACATCCAGTGCAAGATGTCTGAAAGGCAGTTGGAGGTATGTGATTGTCAGTAGTGAGGTTAAAGTAGTATAAGGAGATTTGAGAATTATTTTTCATACTTGAAATTTAATTAGAAGGTATATACAGTATGCTAGAAAAAATATTCACATCTGCCTAGATGTTACCATTTACTTGTGAGTCTTGATACAATTTGATACATTTTCTCATTCAGTGATAGTATTCCTGCCATTTAAACTACAAACATTCAACATGGACTCTGTTGTCAGAGGATCTATGTTCAAATCGCACCTCTGACCATAGTCAAATTACCTAATGTTTCTGGGCCTCAGTTTCCTCATCTGTAAAAATGGGAGTAATAATAGCACTTCACAGGATAGTTGTAAGGATCAAATGATCTAAAAGTTCTTGGCACAGTGCCTGGTGAGTAGTAAATGCTATATAAATTATCACTGTAGGATTGGAAAGGATCTCAATGGCCCTATACTTCTCTTCTTTCTGCTTGTGGTTAGCACTTGATTTTCAGTATAGGAATATAGGCTTTGTATTAATTTGACTAAATTAGATAATTGTAAAATACTTAGCATAGTGCCTAACCTGTAGTACCCACTAAATAAATGCTTCTTGCCTTTCTTCCCTGTTCTTTAGTGGCTGTTCATTGGGCAAAAGAGAACTTCTTTAACCACTTGGTGTTTGTAATTCTCCACAGTCTGGCTCCAGCCACCTTTTGGGTTTTATTCAAGTCTATTTCTTTTCAGACACTAAACATTCTAGATAATTGAGGTCTCCTATTGCTTTCATATGTATGAATTGCTCCCTCATCACTTGTTGAAATAAATTCAATTTATTTGAATTTATTAGGTCCTAATATGTTCAAGACTTTATGCTAGTTGCTAGGGTTACAAAAATAGACATGATACAGGCCCAGTTCTCAAGGAACTTACAAGCTAATGAGATAGGAACCAAGGACACAGTTGATATAAAGGAAAATGAGAGATGTGCAAAAGGGAGTTCTTTGCAAGGTGTTTGGAGAAATTTGACAAGGAAGAGCTCCCTTTTCTCCAGAAGGGGACAAAGGGCTGTAAGAGAAGCACTTGTGACATGGTAGAGGAATGCATTTCATGGAAAAGAGTCAGTATAACTAAAAAAATGTCATGAATAGAAGAGGACTGGAGGGAAGTCCAATTTATTAATGCTAAAGCTAAATTATTCTGAACTTTTTATAGTAAATGTAGTTTTCCATCTGTATTTAGATTGCATTTTTTTTTTTTTTGCTATGCCAGATACTGGATGTATAAGCACAAAAACTGAAACAGTCTTTATTCACAAAGAGCTTACATTCTAATGGAAAAGACAAACAAAAAATTATAATATATGTATATGTATATATATATATATATAGCATAACTATAAAGTTAGCTATGTATTGTAAATATTAATATCACTATTTTCTATTCATCCCTAACTAAAGAGAAAAAGAAAATTCCTTTTTACTTTTTTAAAATTAATTTTTTTTAATCAGCAAAATTTCATCTTTATCCCTCCTCCAGCTCCCAAAAGAAAAACAAAACTTCTTTCACAAACCTATGTAGTCAAGCAAGACAAATGTTGACAATGGCCATGTCCTAAAGGGCAACATTCCCAAATTGATGGATACTCCTGTAGAACATCATTCTTTGCCCTCTTAAAATTAAGCTATAAATAAATTTTTTCCAATTTAGAGTTTGTTTTGCTTAGGACTAATCCTTTCCTTAATTTAATCTTCCTCTAATTTCCACTTCCATTCTCTATTGAACAAACTGTGTTTCTTTATCCAACTGTGTGTATTTTTTATTCCTTTGACCACTTCAGATGAGAGTGAAATTAAAGTATTAACCATTTCCTCCTCCTTACTCTCCACCATCCTTTTTGTGTATAGATTTCTACCCTGATTATGTGCATAATTATCTGTAATTTTCCTTTTCCTCCCCCCACTAATGTACTTCTTTTTCCCTTTATTTCAGTTCTTTTAAGACTATCACAACATAACAGAACCATTCTCAGGCCTTCTGTCTTAATCAGAGAATGACTTTTGATTTTGATAGCATTCTGAAGGGGCAAATCCATCATTTTCCTGTATAGAATATAAGCAATTTATTCTTATTTAGCTCCTTATGATTATTTTATATTTTTTTACCTGTTTATGTTTCTCTTGACTCCTCTGTTTGAACATCACAGTTTCTCCATAGCTGTGGTCTTTTCTTCAAGAATACTTGGAAATCCTTTATTTTATTAAAAGTTCATTTCCATACCCCTTCCCCTTTAATATTATATTTAACTTTGTTGGATAAGTTATTCTTGGCTGTACGCTTATCTCTTTTGCCTCCTTGAATATTATATTTCAAGTTCTCCAGTTTTCTATGACTACTAAATTATATGTAATTCTGACTGTGGTCCCTTAGTACTTTCTTCTGATCTGCTTTGCAGGATTTTTCTAGATTTAGATTTTTACTGAAAAAGCTCCTGAAAAATACTATATTTAATTGAAAAAAAGAGAAACTTATAGTTTATATTTTTTTGAGTATCTGTTGGTAAATGACTCATGTTCTTATATATGCTATCAATACCTATTTTTTGTATAGAAATCCTTTATCAGAGGAATATGCTTTTTTTAGGTATTTCCCATTTAATTGTAACTGCATTGATTTTGTTTGCACAGAAGCTTTTCAATTTTATGTAATCTGAACTGTCCATTTTATCTCATGAGCTTCTCTATCCCTTAATTTCATCAAGAATTCTCTACCATCCAGTTGTGTAAGGTAGATCTCATTCCCTGTTCTTATTATTTTTTATAATGACATTTTTTAAATCTAGATCTTGTATTCCATTTGGAGCTAAAAGTTGAGGCTGTTTACAAAGAGCCCCCTCTTTATTCCTTTTGAGTTTAATGTATTTCTACACCAAATTCTGTCTTTCTATATGTGTGTTTGTTTGTGTGTGTGTGTGTATGTGTGTAGTTTTACTCTTTCTTTGACTGCATAACTTCTTCACATTTCCCTTCATATTTGTTTACTTTTTATTGTGTATTACATTTATATTTGAGATAGTGTTCCCTCTTCCTCATTTCTTCGCTAATGGATTTCCTTTTATTTCCCTTTTATTTTGTCTCTTAAAACACTCTGTGACCTTCAACATTAGAATTTTGAATATAAACAATTTATTATTATCATCATTTAGGTCAAATGTCATTATCTATTTTTTCATAATACCATTTTTTCCCTTTTAAGATTTTATTTATTTTGAGTTTCACAATTTTTCCCCTAATCCTGCTTCCCTCCCCCCACCCCCCACAGAAGGCAATTTGCTAGTCTTTACATTATTTCCATGGTATGTACATTGATCCAAACTGAATGTGATAAGAGAGAAATCATATCCTTAAAGAAGAAACATAAAGTATAACAGATAGCAAGATCAGACAATAAGATAGCAGTTTTTTTTTCCTAAATTAAAAGGAGTAGTCCTTGATCTTTGTTCAAACTCCCATCTGGATACAGATGGTATTCTTCACTGCAGACAGCCCCAAACTGTCTCTGATTGTTGCACTGATGGAATGAGCAAGTCCATCAAGGTCGATCATCACCCCCATGTTGTTGTTAGGGTGTACAGTGTTTTTCTGGTTCTGCTCATCTCACTCAGCATCAGTTCATGCAAATCCCTACAGGCTTCCTTGAATTCCCATCCCTCCTGGTTTCTAATAGAACAATAGTGTTCCATCACATACATATACCACAGTTTGCTAAGCCATTCTCCAATTGAAGGACATTTACTTGATTTCCAATTCTTTGCCACCACAAACAGGGCTGCTATGAATATTTTTGTACAAGTGATGTTTTTACCATTTTCTTTTTTTTTCTTCTTACCAAATAATTTTATCATCCTCATCCTCATCATTCTTCTTGTTGAGATAAAATTTATAGAGACAACATGGTATATTTGATAGTGTTCTACGCTTGGAGTCAAGAGATGTATTCAAATCTTTTTTGGAGCTTTTTTTTTAAATTAAAGATTGTATTTATTTTGAGTTTTGCAATTTTTCCCCCAATCTTACTTCCCCCTCCCCCCTCCCCCACAGAAAGCAATTTGTCAGTCTTTACATTGTTTCCATGTTGTACATTGATCCAAATTGAATGTGATGAGAGAGAAGTCATATCCTTAAAGAAGAAACATAAAGTATTAAGAGATTGCAAGATCAGACAATAAGATAGCAGGTTTCTTTTTTTAATTAAAAGGAATAGTCCTTGAACTTTGTTCAAACTTCCTGGTTCGTTATCTGGATACAGATGGCACTCTCCATTGCAGACAGCCCCAAATTGTCCCTGATTGTTGCACTGATGGAATGAGCAAGTCCATCAAGGTTAATCATCACCCCCATGTTGCTGTTAGGGTATACAGTGTTTTTCTGGTTCTGTTCATCTCACTCAACAACAGTTCATGCAAATCCCTCCAGGCTTCCCTGAATTCCCATCCTTCCTGGTTTCTAATAGAACAATAGTGTTCCTTGACATACAGATACCACAGTTTGCTAAGTCATTCCCCAATTGAAGGACATTTACTTGATTTACAATTCTTTGCTACCACAAACAGGGCTGTTATGAATATTTTTGTACAAGTGATGTTTTTACCCTTTTTCATCATCTCTTGAGGGTATAGACCCAGTAGTGGTATGGTTGGGTCAAAGGGTATGCACATTTTTGTTGCCCTTTGGGGCGTAGTTCCAAATTTCTCTCCAGAAAGGTTGGATGAGTTCACAGCTCCACCAACAATGTAAACAGTGTCCCAGATTTCCCACAACCCTTCCAACGATGATGTTATCCTTTCTGTTCATATTGACCAGTCTGAGAGGTGTGAGGTGGTACCTCAGAGAAGTTTTAATTTGCACGTGGTTTCGAGCAGTTTTTCATATGACTATGGATTGCTTTGATTTCCTCATCTGTAAATTGCCTTTGCATATCCTTTGACCATTTGTCAGTTGGGGAATGACTTTTTTTTTTAAAATATGACCCAATTCTCTGTGTATTTTAGAAATGAGTCCTTTGTCAGAAACATTAGTTGTAAAGATTGTTTCCCAGTTTACTACATTTCTTTTGATATTGGTTGCAGTGGTTTTGTCTGTGCAAAAGCTTTTCAATTTAATGTCATCAAAATCATCTTGTTTGCTTTTAGTGATGTTCTCCATCTCTTCCTTAGTCATAAACTGCTTCCCTTTGAATCCCTGGAAATTCCTGACTTTTTATTTCGCCATATGAATTTTTTTTTAAAGATTTTATTTATTTTGGGTTTTAGAATTTTTCTCCTAATCTTACTTCCCTCCCCCCACCCCCCACAGAAGGCAATTTGTCAGTTTTTACATTGTCTCCATCTCAGTATGAATTTACAATTTTTTCTATCATTAAAGTAATTTTTTTGGAATTTTGATAGGCAGAGCACTAAACAGGTAGTTTAATTTTGGTAGAATTGTCATTTTTATTATATTAGCTTGACCTATCCATGAGTGGTTGATGTTTGCCCAGTTATTTATTTACTTGTTTATTTATTTATTTATTCAGTCATTCATTTCTTTCTTTCTTTTTTTTTTTTTTGGCAAGGCAGTGGTGTTAAGTGGATTGCCCAAGGCTACACAGCTAGGTAATTATTAAGTGTCTGAGACCAGATTTGAACCCAGGTATTCCTGACTTCAGGGCTGGTGCTCTATCCACTACTCCAACTAGCCACCCCAGAACTGTTTTTAAAAAGTAATAATTTATTAAAATATGATGTCCAAGTTTCTTGTTGAAGGTGATTTTCAGGTAGTGATGATTCTTTCTCTTTGACATGATTTCCAGGGAATTTGTTTTTTAATATCAGATACTTTGTACTTTGATTTTGTTCTTACATTTTTTGTCTTCTTGCCTGTTGGCTCCATTCTAATTTTCAGACTTTCCAGTTGATTTCTCAGTGATACATGTTAATTGTTTATCAATCAGTGAAAGATAGTGAACTTTAGTGTATGATTTTAGTCAACAACTTATGTCTTTAAGTCTATGATTTTTTAGGATTAACCCTTCTTTATTTTCTGGACCTTAATTGCCATCATAAGCTCCCAGATCTCATGAATGAATTTATATTATTTGGCTGTTTGTTTATTTCTTTTCAAAAATTTGATTGAGTTCTTGTAGTTGTCATTCATAGAGGACCATTTGATTCTCTTTTTATATCTTTAACCACATTTTGGTTACATTTGTCAAATCTGTTGGTACCTGTCATCGACCTTTATTATTGCTTAGTGAAGTGATATTGTCTTATTCCAAAAGTATTTCTATAGGTTTTTAATTTGTTTATATCATGCTCTTAAAATAGCTATCAAGGGGCAGCTAGGTGGTGCAGTGGATAGAGCACCTGCCCTGGAGTCAGAAGGACCTGAGTTCAAATCTGGAGTCAAACACTTAATAATTACCTAGCTATATGGCCTTGGGCAAGCCACTTAACTCCATTGCCTTGCAAAGACCTAATAAAATAAAATAAAATAGCGATCAATTCTTTCTCTTTCTTTGTCTCTCTCTCTCTCTCTCTCTCTCTTTGGTGAGCAAGTAGTAAACTTTCTTTAGTTTCCTTAGTGTGATAGACCTTGGGTTTTCTTCATATTGTATAAGACTAGCACTATATAATTGTTAATTTTTTTCCATTAGCTTTCAGGATACCAGTAGGTCTCAATATATTCAGCAATAGAAAACTTCAGTTGTCATTCAGTTGGAGTTTTCTTGGCAAAGATACTAGAGTAGTTTGCCATTTCCTTCTCCAATTCATTTTACAAATGAGGAACTAGGTCAAACAGGATTAAGTGACTTGGCCAGGGTCACATGGCTGTTATGTGTCTGAGGCCAGATGAACAGTGGGAAAGCACTAGAATTAAGAGAAATAAAGAAAGACGTCTTGTAGAAGGCAGGGTTTTAACTTGGATTAGGAAGTTAGGAGGCAAAGATAAAGTGGGAGAGTATTCTAGGTATGTTACCACCAGTGAAAATGCCCAGAGTTGGACAATGGAGCAGCAAGGAAGCCAGTTTCACTAAATGCTAGAGTATGGATATGTGGTGGTGATGGGAGAAGCACGATAGTAGAAAACTAGAAATATAAAGGAAGCAGGTTATGAAGAATTTTGAAAAGCCAAATGAAGGATTTTGTATTTTGATCCTGGAGGTGATAAGAAGTTAATGGAATTTGTTGATTGGGGGAAGGGATTGGGAGGAGGCCATTAAATAACTACACTTATATGGTCAGAACAATTTGATAGTTGAATGCAGAATATATTGGAATGGGAAGAGACTTGAAGCAGAGCAACCAACCAGTAGGCTATTGGAATCCTCTGGGAGGGAGGTGATAAGAGTCCATAGCAGATGGGTTGACAGAGTCCTAGGAGAGAAGGAGGCATATGCAAAAAATGCTACAAAGGCAAAATTGACTTGGCAACAGATTTGATATGGGGTATCTAAGAATTTGGACTTTGGGTGACTGGTCGCCATCCCTTTATAGTAATATGAAAGTTTGGAAGGGAAGAGATTTTAGGGGAAAAGATAATTAATTCAATGGACAGGCTCTAGACATTGAAAAGCCTCCAAATCGAATGTTTTGTTCATTGAGAAAGGTTAGTGTTATAGTATTGTGGGGTGTTTTGATGGGGCAGTTTCAGAACTAGAACTTAAGTCTTATATTTATGTTATATCATAATGCCAATCATCATTACAGAAACTTAATGTCTTTGGGGGTTAATGAGGAGATCACTCTAGCTGGAGAAATCATTGGAGTTCATGTAAAACAGGAAAAGCAGATGCACACTTTCTTGTACAGTCCAGTTCTATACAGTCCTAGTATAATCAGAATCATAGTAAAATTCAAAACAAAGCAGCAAAGACAGGTCAATTTGGAGAATTAGGTTGGGCTGGATTTTGGAGGCATACAGAGATTTGGAATTTATATTGTTCACAGGTAATGGGAAGCCATTGGATTAATGATTAGCAGTATTATTCAGGAGTCTTTGGCATTGTTAAGATGAGAGCAGAGGTGCTGAGATCTGGTTAGAAGATAAATGCAGAACTGATGCTGAGCAAGATGAGCAGAACCAGAAAAACACTGTACACCCTGACAGCAACATGGGGGCGATGATCAAACTTGATGGACTCACTCATTCCATCAGTGCAACAATCAGGGACAGTTTGGGGCTCTGCAATGGAGAATACCATCTGTATCCAGAGAAAGAACGGTGGAATTTGAACAAAGATCAAAGAGTATTAACTTTAATTTAGAAAAAATAACTGATATCTTGCTATCCCTTATACTTTGTTTCTTCCTTGAGGATATGATTTCTCTCTCATCACATTCAATTTAGATCAATGTATATACCATGGAAACAATGTAAAGACTGGCAAATTGCCTTCTGTGGGGGTGGGGGGAGGGAAGTAACATTAGGGAAAAAATTGTAAAACTCAAAATAAATAAGATCTTTATAATAGAAGATAAATGCTGTAACCTGAGTAGGGGATAAGGAATCAATTCATCCATGTATTGAGTTAGTGCACTGGGAAGAGAAGTTAAAAGCTAGATGGGAAAGAAATGACAAAAAGATATCAAGAGGGTGAAATAGTAGAGCAGAAAAAGCATTGTACTGTGTTCTTCTAGTCCCTTTTCTGCCCTTTATTAACTATGGTATCTTAACTGAATTGTGTAATTTCTCAGGGTTTCAGGCACTTTTTTAAAGAGGGGTGGAAATAGTCATATTACATACCTTAAGACAGGAGGTAGAGCTTGATAAACTTTTGAATTCCCTTCTGAAAAATCTTTTGCTTCTCTACCTTCCTTTTTTAGCCTCCTTTTGTGTATCATCTCTCCCTATTAGATTGAAAACTGTTAGAGGTCAGGAGACAGCCTTTGTTTTTATTTTTATTTATGAACTTAGTGCAGTACTTAGTACATAGTTGGCACTTAATAAATATTTATTCCTCGAAAAGTCATCAGCTCCCTTTGGCTGCATTCTACATTTGAATGATTTGTTTTATTTGGAGAGCTTTCTTATCTCCTTTTCCATCTGGTCAATTCTGCTATTTAAGGTATTTTTCTCCTTAGTAACTTTTTGAACTTTTTTCCATTTGACCTAAAGTAGTTTTTAGTATACTATTTCCTTCAGGATTTTTTTGGATCTCCTTGACTAAGCTGTTGACTTGGTTTTCATGTTTTTTCCTGTTATCTCCCTCATTTCTCTTCCCATTTTTTCCTCTTCCTCCCTTACTTGGTTTTTAAAATCTTTTTTGGGCTCTGAAATAGCCTGAGACCAACTTCTTTATTTCTTAGAGGATTTAGATGCAGCAGCTGGAACTTCCTCATCTTTTGAGTGTATGCTTGGTCCTACATGGGAACTCATGGGGTTCCTTTTTTCCTGTTTACTCATTTTCCCAGCCTGTGCCCTGGTTTTGGGGTGACACCCTTGCAAAGACCTCAGTTCCTTCAAGGTCTTATGAGAGGCTCTGACTGATCTCCTGGTCTGTGCATGACCACAAGCACACTCCTCTACCCTTGAGCTGTGAGGAGGGTCCCTGCTCTATGGCATTGGGGGGGTCCCAGACTGACCAGGGTCTGAATATGGACAAAGCCCCAGAGTCCTGTCCCAGGGCCAGAGAAGAGAACTTGACAGTCTCCTTCTGCCCCCTTACCTTCTGTGGCCCGAGCACTCTTCTTCTTTTTTTTTTTTGGTAGAATTCTTTTTTTTTTAATTTTTTTTATTCTCATTTTGTACAAATGTTTATTTTTACATTAATAAAATATTCTTGTTTACAAGTAAACAAAATACCCCTCCCCCCATGAATATAGATAGACTTGCTTGGGTGAAAAAAGTAAAGGGGAGAGAAAAAAATTAAAATTAAAAAAATAGTAATAATTGTAGGTATGGCCAGGTGGCGCAATGGACGAAGCACCAGCCCTGGAGCCACGAGCACCCCAGCCCACATCCAGCCCCGTAGACCCAACAGTCACCCAGCCGTGTGACATGCAAGCCACCCGATCCCCACTGCCTTGCAAAAACCAAAAAGAAGAAATAAAAAAAGGCCCAAAATAAGATAAAATAGTAATCATAGTAGGGGTAGCTGTGTGGCAGACAGAGCATTGGCCCTTGAGCCAGGAGCACCTGGGTCCAAATCTGGCCCCAGACACCCAAAGATCACCCTGCTATGTGGCCCCAGGCAGGCCACCCAGCCCCACTTGCCCTGCACCCTCCCCCAAATAATAATAACAAAAAATGTACTTCAGTCTTTGTTCCAACACCAACAACTCTGTTACTGGTGGATCACATTCTTTATGATAAGTCCATCACAAAAGTTACTTCCATATTTTTCCTTTTAAGTTTATTTTTTATTCTTATTTTGTACAAATGTTTTTTTGCATTAATAAAATATTCTTGTTTACAACTAAACAAAATACCCCTCCTCCTCCATGAATATAGATAGACTTGTTTGGGCGAAAAAAGTAAAGGGGAGAGAAAAAAATTAAAATAAAAAATAATAATAGTAATAATTGTAGGTATAGCCAGGTGGTGCAATGGATGAAGCACCAGCCCTGGAGCCACGAGCACCCTAGTCCATATCCAGCCTCGTAAACCCAACAATCACCCAGCCTTGTGACATGCAAGCCACCCGATCCCCACTGCCCTGCAAAAACCAAAAAAAAAGAAAGAAAAAAAGACCCAAAATAAAATAAAATAGTAATAATAGTAGGGGTGGCTGGGTGGCAGACAGAGCATTGGCCCTTGAGCCAGGAGCATCTGGGTCCAAATCCGGCCCCAGACACCCTGTGGCCCCAGGCAGGCCATCCAGCCCTACTTGCCCTGCACCCTCCCCCAAATACTCATAACAAAAAATGTGCTTGAGTCTTTGTTCGAACACCAACACCTCTATCACAGGTGGATCAAATTCTTTATGATAAGTACATGACAAAAGTTACTTCCATATTTTTCCACCATTGCCATTGCTGATCGCAACTCCCTCCTTTCTTATTTCTCCACTACCATGTACTCTATTTTCTCTCTCCTTTCACTATGACTCTGCTGTAGGGTTGCCAAGTGGCACAGCAGACAGATCCCTGGTCCTGGGGCCAAAAAGCCCTGAGCCCCCATACCACCCCTTAGGTGCAGAATCCACCTGGCCCTGTGGTCCTGGGCAGGCCTTCCATTCCCAGCCCCTTGCAAGAAGTAAGAAAGAAAATGTGTTATATATGGCCACTCTTCCCCCATGGTCCATCCTCTCCTCCTTTATTCACATCCCCACCCCTTCCCCCTGCTCCCCCCCTCCTTCTTACTCCAGATGTCTATACCCCATTGAGTATATTTGCTGTTTCCTCTCCTAGCCATCTCGGATGAGAGCAAAGTTTCCCTCATTCCCCCTTGCCTCCCCCCTTCCATATCATTGAAATAGCTCATTGTAATAAAAAAAATCTTATGTGAAATATCTTGGACTATTCCCCCTCTCCTTTTTCTTTCTCCCATTCCATTTCCCTTTTTTTCTATTGACTCCATTTTTACACCATATTTTATCTTCGAATTCAGCTTTCTCCTGTGCTTCAACTATAAAAGCTCTCTCTACCTGCTCTATTAACTGAGAAGGTTCATATGAGTATTATCAGTGTCATTTTTCTATGCAGGAATGTATGCAGTTCATCCTCATTAAGTCCCTCATATTTCCCCCCTCTCCTCCAATCTCCACGCTTCACCTGAGTCCTGTATCTGAAGATCAAACCTTCTATTCAGCTCTGGCCATTCCAAAAGGAACATTTGAAATTCCCCTGGTTCATTGAAAGTCCATCTTTTTCCCTGGAAGAGGACATTTAGCCTTGCTGGGTAGTTCATCCTTGGCTGCATTCTAAGCTCTCTTGCCTTCCGGTATATTGTATTCCAAGTCCTATGAGCTTCCAATGTAGTTGCTAAGTACTGCGAGATCCTGACTGCAGCTCCACAATATTTGAACTGTGTCCTTCTGGCTGCTTGTAATATTTTCTCTTGGACTTGGGAGTTCTGGAACTTGGCTATAACATTCCTAGGGGTTGGGTTGTTGGGATCTCTTTCTCGGGGGATCAGTGTATTCTCTCCATTTCTATTTTGCCCTCTGCTTCTAGAATATCAGGGCGATTTTCCTGTAGTAATTCTTTGAAAATGATGTCAAGGCTCTTTTCCTGATCATGAATTTCAGGTATTCCAATAATTTTTAAATTATCTTTCCTTAAGTCTGTTTTCCATATCAGTTGTTTTTTCAATGAGATATTTCACATTTTCTTCTAATTTTTCATTTTTTTGGTTTTGAAGTATTGATTCCTCATTTCTGGTAAATTCATCAATCTCCCTGAATTCTATTCTTTGTCTGAAGGATTTGTTCTCCTCAGAGAGTTTTCTTATCTCTTTTTCCATCTGGCCAATTTTGCTTTTTAAAGCATTCTTCTCCTCAATAACTTTTTGAACTGTTTTATCCATTTGACCTAAGCTGGTTTTTAGCATGCTATTTTCTTCAGCATTTTTTTTTTGGATTTCCTTGACTAAGCTGCTGACTTCATTTTCATGTTTTTCCTGCATCTCTCTCCTTTCTTTCCCCAGTTTTTCTTCCAACTCCCTCATTTGATTGTCAAAGTCTTTTTTGAGCTCGGTCATATCCTGAGCTCAATTTCAGTTTTTCTTGGAGTCTTTAGATGCAGGAGCTTGTGCTTCCTCATCTTCAGACTGAGTATTTTGGTCCTTCTTGGGCTCATTTGCAAAATATTTCTCAATAGTCTTCCTTTTGTTTCTCTGCTTGCTCATTTTCCCAGCCTGGGCCTGGTTTTGGGGTGCTTCCTGAGCTTTTGGGACTCTCCCCCAAGGGTCTCAGTGTGTGAGGCTCTGTCCTCCCTCCTGGTCTGTGAATGACCATAAGCGCCCCCCCTCTGCCAAGGGTCTGAGGTGGGGGGGGCTGCTGTTCTATGGGGGGGGCCTAGACTGCGATCAGGATCTGAATATGTTTAGAGCCCCAGAGTCCTGTTCCAGGGACAGAGGACAGAGCTCAGAGCTTGTCAGTCTCTCTCTCTTCACTCCCCTCCCTCAGCTCAATGTGCTCATGCCCTGGGGGCTCCTGCTTAAGGGCTCTGTCTGCTTCTGTTTCCGGCTCTGGGCTGCAGAAAGACCAAGCTGCTGGCTGTGTGCCCTGAGGGCTGGGCTCCATGTGCTTGCTCTGGCAGAGGTCCCCCACTGTTCCCCCACTTTGTGCCCGGTGCTCCCCGGGGTGCAGCTCAGGAGACTCCCCCGCTGCTG
Organism: Macrotis lagotis; assembly: GCF_037893015.1. Classification (NCBI taxonomy): domain Eukaryota; kingdom Metazoa; phylum Chordata; class Mammalia; order Peramelemorphia; family Peramelidae; genus Macrotis; species Macrotis lagotis. The sequence continues at coordinate 403,371,384 of NC_133666.1, forward strand.
TTAGCTGAGACTCCCAGTGCCCTGGTGCTGCCTCTGGGAGGCTGAAGTTTGACCTTTTTCCCGCTCTGGTGGGCCACCCCTCTGGCGGGCCGCCCCTCCAACTCCGGGAAGCAGAGCCTTTCTGCTCTTTTCCAGGTTACCTTGAGTAGGAGAACTGCCTCACTGGGTCCCTGTGTGGGTTCTGTCTCTCAAAAGTTTAGTTAGAGTCCTTAGCTTATGAGTTTTATCAGAGAGCACCTAAGACTGAAACCCTTCTTGTTGCCATCTTGGCTCCGCCCCCCATTCTGAGCACTCTTCTTAATGAATATTTATTGACTGACTGACTTTCTAGTACTGATGTCTCTGATTTGATAATACAATGGTTCTCAAACTTTTTAGTCTCAGGACCCCTTTACATTCTTAAAGTTATTGAAGACTTCTTCCTTGCCATCCTCACCCCTCATATAGAGCCTTTATTTATATTGATATTTACCATTACAAATGAAAATTTCTTAGTTCTATTATGAAAATAGTTTTGACTTCTGGAAAGGGTTTCCAGGATCCCGAGGGATCCCCTGACCACACTTTGAGAACTGCTAGTATAATTTGATTTCTGGAGTTTAAGTTTATGTGATTCAATTCCCACCTGATTTCTCCATTGGACTTCTCAGTTTTCTCTAGACTCCTCTTCCTGAAGCATCACATCAAGTCTGAAACTCACACTTCCTTAGTGTACCCACTACCCCTTGGACCCCTCTCCTCTGGGACTGGAGAGAGAGGAGAATGGGTGTCATTGAGCTCCTCTCAAATCTTTTATTCAGGGAGGGGTACAGGTGGACATCTCATCAAATTCTACTTGACAGTAGAATTTCTTCATCCTTGCTTCCCAAGCACTTTCTCTTTTATGTGTTGTTTTCCCTAATTAAGTTTGAGTTTCTTTAGGGTAGGTACTATTTTTTGCATTTCTTTGTACTTCTGAGGTTTAGCAGAGGGCCTAGTACATAGTATGCATTTAATACATATCTATCAACTGACTGGCAGATAATACTATCTCCAGAGATAAGAGAAAGTTAGGAAGGAGAGCCAAAATTACAAAAAAGAAAATAAGTATATATTGATATGTTGAGTTGGGGGACCTCAAAATGGAAATTTCCAGCAGGTTCTTTTGGCAAATAGTCAAGATTGGAGATAGAGATTTAGGAGTTATTTTTCATTCTAGAACTCAACCCTTAAATGGTGTCATTACACAGGCAAAATGAAAGAGAATGAGGACAGAATGTTTCATGATAAAACATATAATCTCCAATGGAAAAAATACATTTTCCTCCTAAAGAGATATAATAAAATGACCTCATCCAATCATCTGTTTTATACCAAAAATGCTAAACTTAGATGATTTTATTTACATTGTAATTTTAAAGTTCATTCTTAGTTGATCTAAGCTTACCACACATGTATTTTTAACTACTCAGAGATAGAAGAGTGTTTCATTTCCAGAAAGTGTAGATTACATGTGTTTAAAAATGGATTTTTTGGGGGCTGTGTTGACATTTTCCTCATGATTTTGAGTCATGCGACCAAGCTAAGAAATTAGAGATTTTCTCTTATCCTTATGGTCTCACAACTTTTCCATTAGGAATTAGTGCAATATATAAAGTGTTTTCAGCTATCTCCATGGTCTAGAAGAGAGGTTTTGGCAAACTCTGGCTTAGTAAAAATATAAAAAACTATCCTTATTTTGCCTAAAGTCTGTATAGTATGCTAAATCCTAGTCTGGGACCCTAATGTGATAAGAGTTCCATGAACTAATAACAGAGAAGTCTACTTGCTAGCCTCAAATGTGTTTACTCAGAATCTTCTCTTCTACTCCCCATATCTTTTGGCAGCCAGGTCAAATAAGCTGGCCCATTTTTGCAGCAGAAATCAATTCTCCTTCCTTTTTTTGTACTTGATTGCCATGATAGCATTTTACGTTCACCACGTACTTCTGACAGTTTGTTTCAGATTCGTGGAGGTTCTACTCATAAACTTATTGAGATTTCTATAACATTATGCTAAAAAAGTTTTACTTTTTTTTCCCTTGCTGTGAGGTTTATTTTATCTATTGTACTTCTAGGAACTTTAACATTGAAGGCCCTCCATAATGAAACATTGTTCTCCTTTTCCAGGTCTGTTTTATATCATTTCTTCTAATGTATTCCTTATCTCATTAACACTGGATTACTTCCTGCCCTTTGAGCATGACCAGATTTTTCCTGTCTCTGCAATTTTGTGCACTTTATTTTCTTTGCTTGGAAATAATAAATTTTCTTCCCCTCTTAGTCGCTTGAATTCTTAGTCATTCTTTAAAGACAATGTCAAAAACCTCCTTTTTGATACCTCTTATCAGGAACAACTTTGTACCTTGTATGTACCACTTGGATTTAATAATTTCTACTATACTCATGTTATTGTATTATGTATTATAATGATCTTATATATATATCTATATGTTTTATTTCCCTTCTAGACTCTTAGTGTCATCAGGACAAGGGACTCTGTTTTATCTAAACTTTGTACTTCCTTTTGTTCCTGATACAGTGTCCTGCATACAGAGGTAATTAATTATTTATTGTTCAGTGGAGAAGGCAAGTATAAGAAGTGAGGGCCAGTTGCTCTGCAAATTACTTATTAAGGAAACTCTGACTACTTTTCAAATGCACTCCTATCCTGCTTTCTTCAGTCCTGATTTCATTCTTTATTAGAAGATTAATGCATATATATATATATATATATATATATATATATATATATATATATATACACACACATACATATATATACATGTTAGGAAGGTACAAAAATCAGTTATAGAAGTTTAGGAATTGGGCCTACTGGAACTGAAAGATGTATCTTTGACAGTTGATTGGATGACTATGCTTTGCTATAGCATTGACTTGTCTAGCTCCTACAGTTCCTGGTCTATTTTTAATAATTTTGATCATGTTGTGTTCTGAATCTATTTTGGTTACTTACCATTTTAGATCTGAATATAAATGCCCAGCTCAGTGTCTTGTACATTCAGTACATTAAAAAAAATTGCTTAATGATGGATAAGTAGTTGAATATGACAGTATAAGGAAATGAAGAATCTTAAATGAGGAAAGAATGGATTTCATTATAATTCTACATGGAAATTTATTTCAGTTAATTTAGTTATCTGTAAATTGATTATCCAGTTAGGGAGTAATATTGTCTTCTTGTTTCTCTTTCTTTCTTCTGCTTTCTTTTCTTCTAGCTTCTTTTCTTGAGAAAAAAAAAGACAGGTCATAAACTTCAAATTCTCTCCTTCCCTGACACCTTTCAGCTTTTTTTCCAACTTTTTTTACTATCTTTAGAAAGCTTTTCTTTCCTCCAAGCTCAGGAAAAGAAGTGGTCTTTGTTCTTCTTTCCTATAGAATTGACTTGTCATACTTTGGAAGTTCTCTCTCTCTACTTATGGCCTTCAAAGATTTCATTCGAATATTATTGTCGATTGCTGAATTGGTCTTTCTGCTTCTGGTCTCCTTTTTTCTAATTTTTCTTCCACATTGCTGCCCAGAATTTTTTTAAGCACAGATCTGACCATGCCACTCCCTTCTTCAAAACTTTCAGTGGCTCCCTCTTTTTTTCCCTCAAACAATTTACATCCTTTTTAGCCTGGCCTTCAAGGTCTGCTATCATCTGGCTCCATTCTTCCTTTTCAAATTTATTTTTATCATTCCCTTTTATGTACTTAATGTTTAAACCATCCTGATTACTAGCTGATCCCCCAAATTTCTGTAGATTAGCAAAAGCTGCTTTCTGAGTTTGGAATAAATTCTTTTCATTTCTGCCTCTCAGAATTCTTATGCTTACTTCAAATCTCAGTGCTGATTTTTCCTCTGCCCTCATGAATGCTGCTGTCTTCTCCCTAGCTGCTAGTGTATTCTCTTAGAGTGATCTGTTTATTTATTTATTTGTGTATATATATATTTTGTGTTCTTTTAGTAGAATATAAGTTTCATGAGGACAGCCATTGTTTCATTTTTGTCTTTGAATCGATCCCTAACCCTTATGCAGGGTCTTATCCACAGTAGGAGCTTAATTAATTCAAAGCAAAAAACATTTATATAATTGATAACTGACTGCATCTTTACAAAACTGTCCTGTCTTCCAAGCAGATGTGATTGTAATCAGTAATTCCTATTCGTACTTTATTATTTTTTTTACTTTCTTGAATTTTACAATTTTCCCCCCATCTTGCTTCCTTCCTCTCACCCCCCACAAAAGGCAGTCTGATAGCCTTCACATTGTTTCCATGCTGTACAGTCGATCAAAATTGAATGTGTTGAGAGAGAAATCATATGCCGAAGGAAAAAATAAAATATAAGAGATAGCAAAATTACATAATAAGATACCTTTCTTTTAAAAAAAATTGAAGGTAATAGTCTTTGATCTTTGTTTAAACTCCATAATCCCTTTCTCTGGATACAAACGGTATTCTCCATCACAGATACCCTAAAATTGTCCCTTATTGTTGCACTGATGGAATGAGTGAGTCCATCAAGTTTCGAACAACACGTTGCTGTTAGAGTGTACAGGGTTTGTCTGGTTCTGCTCATCTCACTCAGCATCAATTCATACAAATCCCTCCAGGCTTCTCTGAATTCCCATCCCTCCTGGTTTCTAATAGAACAATAGTGTTCCATGACATACATATACCACAATTTGTTCAACCATTCCCCAACTGATGGACATTCACTCGATTTCCAATTCTTTACTACCACAAACAGAGCTGCTATGAATATTTTTGTATAAGTGATATTTTCACCCTTTTTCATGATCTCTTCAGGGTTTAGACCTAGTAGTATTGCCGGATCAAAGGGCATGCACATTTTTGTTGCCCTTTGGACATAATTTCAGATTGCTCTCCAGAAAGGCTGGATGAGTTCACAGCTCCACCAAGAATGTATTAGTGTCCCAGATTTCCCATATCCCTTCCAATATTGGTCATTGTCCTTTCTGGTCATATTGACCAGTCTGAGAGGTGAGAGGTGTTATCTCAGAGATACTTTAATTTGCATTTCTGTAATCAGTAATGATTTAGAGCAGTTTTTCACGTGACTATGGATTGCTTTGATTTCCTCATCTGTAAATTGCCTTTGCAAATCCTTTGACCCTTTGTCAATTGGGGAATGACTTGGTTTTTTTTTTTTTTTTTAATAAATTTGACTCAGTTCTCTCTATTTTAGAAATGAGTCCTTTGTCAGAAATACTAGTGGTTTTAAAAATTTTACCCCAATTTGCTACATTTCTTTTGATCTTGGTCACAGTGGTTTGTTTGTGCAAAAGCTTTTTAATATAATGTAATCAAAATTATCTGGTTTGTTTTTAATGATATTCTCTATCTCTTCGTTAGTCATAAACTGCTTCCCTTTCCATAGATCTGACAGGTAAACTATTCTTGATCTCCTAGTTGGCTTATAATATTATCTTTTATGTCTAAATCCTGTACCCATTTTGATCTTATCTTAGTAAAGGGTGTGAGATGTTGGTCCAATCCAACTTTCATACTAACTTCCAATTTTCCCAACAGTTTTTATACCAGAAGCTGGACTCTTTGGGTTTATCAAACAGCAGATTACCATAATCATTTCTATTCTCTTTTGTACCTGGTCCACCACTCTATTTCTTAGCCAGTATCAGACAGTTTTGATGGCTGATGCTTTATAATATAATTTTAGATCTGGTAGAGCTAAGCTACCTTCTTTTGCACTTTTTTCCCATAAAATCTCTAGAAATTCTTGACTTATTATTTCTCCATATAAATTTACTTACAATTTTTTCTAACATTAAAGTAATTTTTTGGAATTTTCATTGGTAGGGCACTAAAATAAGTAGTTTAATTTAGGTAGAATTGTCATTTTTATTATATTAGCTTGGTCTATCCAGGAGCAGTTGATATTTGCCCAAGTTATTTATTTATTTATTTGTTTATTTATTTAGGACTTTAAAACAAAAATTTTAATTTTGAACTTTAGAGGGAGCTACTGGAATTTTTCTTTTGTTTTTTTTTAAGGAAAGATTTTATTTATTTCGAGTTTTACAATTTTCCCCCCATTCTTGCTTCCCTCCCCCCACCCCCCACAGAAGGCAGTCTGTTAGTCTTTACATTGTTTCTATGGTATACATTAATCTCAGTTGAATGTGATGAGGGAGAAATCATATCCCTAAGAGGAAAAAAAAATAAAGTAGGAGATAGTAAAATTACATAATAATATAAGGCTTTTTTTTTTCTAATTTGATGATAATAGTCTTTGTTCACAGTCCATAATTCTTTCTCTGGATACAGATGGTATTCTCCATTGCAGGCAGCTCAAAATTGTCCCTGGTTGTTGCACTGAAGGGATGAGCAAGTCCAACAGGATTGTTCATCACCCCCATGTTGCTGTTAGGGTGTACAGTGGTTTTCTGGTTCTGCTCATCCCTCTCAGCATCAGTTCATGCAAATCTTTCCAGGCTTCCTTAAATTCCCATCCCTCCTGGTTTCTAATAGAACAATAGTGTTCCATGACATACATATACCACAATTTGTTCAACCATTCCCCAACTGATGGACATTCACTCGATTTCCAATTCTTTACTACCACAAACAGGGTTGCTATGAATATTTTTGGACAAGTGATGTTTTTACCCTTTTTATCATCTCTTCAGAGTATAGACCCAGTAGTGGTATGGCTGGGTCAAAGGGTGTGCACATTTTTGTTGCCCTTTGCGCATAATCCCAAATTGCTCTCTAGAAAGGTTGGATGAGTTCATAGCTCCACCAACAATGTATTAGTGTCCCAGATTTTCCACATCCCTTCCAACATTGATCATTGTCCTTTTTGGTAATATTGGTCAGTCTGAGAGGTGTGAGGTGGTATCTCAGAGATGTTTTAATTTGCATTTCTTTAATAAGTAATGATTTCGAGCAATTTTTCATATGACTATGGATTGCTTTGATTTACACATCTATAAATTACCTTTGCATAATCCTTTGACCATTTGTTAATTGAGGAATAATTTGTCCAGTTATTTAAATCTGATTTTATTTGTGTGAGAAGTATTTTGTAGTTGTTTTCATAGTTCTGAGTCTGCCTTGGCAGGTGAAACGTGCACCTTTGAAACGTGCACCCGAGCACCTGCTACTGCCTTGAGAATGAGCCTAGCCGCGGGCTTACCTCTCTCCGAGGTCTTCGGGTGCACTCCGGCTTCCGCCCTGGGGGATGGGAAGGAAGTTCACAGCCACACACGAGCCTGGTTTACAACAGCAGCATCTTTATTCATGAACAGCAGAAAATGGCCCCCCGAACTTTTGCACAGCGCTCTTTTATCCAGTAACCCTTTCTTCCCGGGGTACATGCTCCTCCCAAGTTCCAACCCATGGGCGGAGCCACATCCTGTTAGCGAAGCCGTCCCAGTACCCTATAAGATACCTTACAAGGCAGGTTCAGACTTCCAGGGGTCTCACGGCCCAGGTCATATGACCTTCATGGGTGGCCCCGGTCCAGAGCTTCCCCTTACAGCAGGTATTTTATATTGTCTGAAGTTACTTTGAATGGAGTTTCTCTTTCTAGCTCTTGCTGCTGTATCTTGCTAGTAATATATAGAAATGCTGTGGATTTGTGAGGCTTTATTTTATATCTGGCGACTTTGCTAAAGTTGCTAATTGTTTCTAGTAGCTTTTTAGATGATTTTTTTGGATTCTCTAGGTATAACATCATGTCATCTGCAAAGCCACTCATGTACTTAAATGGTTCCTTGCTGCTGGCTATTGTCACATTCAATTTTATACTATCTTTAGAGCTTGCCACCACTTAAAGTATTTCTATTTTCCTTATCTATTGCAACAGGCTGCATGGAAATAAATGCTAGCTTTGGAGTTAGAGTACTCAGGTTCAAATCCCAGCTCTATTATATATGACTCACTGAATTGCCTTTGGGCCTCAAGGTTTCTTATCTTGGTGAGGGGTTGGTCACATGACCTCTAAGTTTCCTTTGAGGTCTATGACTCAGCTGCTTTATATATAGATATAGTTATAGAGGACTATGTATTTGTTAACAGCTACTTCCTTCCCCACACCTATGTATCCCTCTCAGTATGGTTTCTGCAATATCTGATCTACTGAAGTAGCTCTCTCTAAAGGCAAAGGTTCTTGACTGTTTCTGCATCCTGGACCACTCTGGCAATCTGGTGACACCTGTGAACTGAACTCTTTCTTAAATTAATAGTTTTACATGCATAAAGTGAGTTACAAAGAAGCTAGTTATATTGAAATGTATATATATATAAAAACCTCAAATCATTGAATCCGTGTTCTTGAGGCCTTTCCTTGTCCTTCCAGTAGTTGGTACTCTCCCTCAAATCCCCAGCCTTACATTTACTGAGTATCTATTTATAGATGTGTTGAACTCCCCAATAGAAGAGAAGCTCACTGAGGTCAGGATGTTTGACTCACAGTAGATACAGCTCAAGAGCTCGACAACAATTTTAGCTGGGAAACCAGCGCCCTCTGTTCTGAACCTCACATACATGGCTGTTGGCATGTTGATGTCACTATCAGGAGAAGGTCCTTTCTTGAATCCTGGGGCACCCTTCTGGGGGAGCACCCCCCCGCCTGGGTTTCCAACCATCTTTCTCACCTAGCTTAGACTCTGCCTCCTCAGTTGGAGGATCTCAGGTCATGCTTGGCCCTTGGACATTCTCTCCATTTTTTAGCCCATTCCCATCCTCTCTCTTCCTGACCTTCTTAACATTAAACAATTTTTTTAGCTGAATTATCGGAGCAGGTTCTGCATCTCAGATTACAAGGAGAAAAAAAGTCTTTAAAAAGATAATGTATATTAAAAGAAATTTTCATCCTAATCCTGATTCACAGTTTTGAGATTAATCTAGAGTTCTAGTTGAACCCAGTTAAATTCAGATTTTTTTTTTTGCAAGGCAAATGGGGTTAAGTGACTTGCCCAAGGCCACACAGCTATGTAATTATTAAGTGTCTGAGGCCAGATTTGAACTCAGGTACTCCTGACTCCAGGGCCGGTGCTCTATTCACTGAGTCACCTAACTGCCCCACTAACCCAATTAAATTCAACAAATATTTCTTAAGTGTAAGTCACGTCCAAGGTTGTTTGATAGTGCATTCCATGATACCGAGAATAAAGTAGCTTCTTCCCTGAAGGAGCTTAATTCAAGAAGGGATGAAAACTTTTGTTTTTCTCTTAGTTTTATTCCACTAATAAATATAATTAGCAATAGATCAGTATAATGAAATCAAAAGTCATACAAACACAAAATGCCTTCTGTGTAAAACTTTGTGGAACAAATTGGAATAGGCATAAAATTTTAATAAGACACAGCCCTTTCCTATGTAGTTTACAATTCAGTAGGGGGACACATATATAAAGAAATGCAATGATACCTAAATGCATTAGTAAATTGTAAAACATTGCTAAATTTTCTTGGTCTCCTATACTCTAGTAGTTTCCAGATGAAACAATGAAAGAATGAAGAAAACAATATTGAGCATTTACCATATTTTGGACATTGTACCAATGCTAAGGAAACAAATTCAAATAAACAAGAGAGTTTTTTTGCCCTTAAGAAACTTAATTTGTAAGTGAGGAGGACAAGTCATGTGGGGAGCCAGAGTTGCCAAGAGGGTTGTGGCTTGTTCCTAAGTTGACTGGGAAGAAATAGTGAAAGCTGAGAGGAGATTTTAGTTATTTTGGAGATTTACTAGAAGACCCTGTTCACACTTCACTTAAACACTTCAGATCTTGTGATTTACCTGGGGATCATATGGTTTTAGGTGACTATATGTATGCAGAGATTTAAATAGGAAACATATGCAAATTAAATATAAAATATATAGGGAAGACTGCAGTAAAAATGGCAGGATGAGGAAAACATCAGGAAAAGCCCCTTTAAATGGTAAACACATCTTAGAAGAAAGAACGTTCTTGTTGTAGAGAATCACCTATATAGAGATTGACCATTGTAAGCCAGGAGGCTAGTCTGTGAGAGGGAATAATGTGAAATCAGTATGGAAGGATAGATTGGAATCAGATTGTGACTCAGTTAATTAAAAAAAAAAGATTAAACATCTACTATGAACCAGACTCTGTGATAGGCATTAGAAATATAAAGTCAAAAATGTAACAGTCCTTGCTTTCAAAAAGGTCACTATTCTATAGAGGGAGACAACATATAAAATGTATACTTACAAAGGTATACAAAATAAATATACCATAACAGGCATTAGCAATGGAAGGGATCAGGAATGACTCTCCTGTGGGAGATTGCATTTGGGTCCAGTTTTAAAATTTCTTTTTTTCATTTAAATGGTATTTTGTTTTTTCCAATTACATGAAAAGACTTTTAAACATTCATTTTTTAAAATAAAATTTAGAGTTCCAAATTTTCTCCCTCCATATCTCTCCCCACCCCATGACAGTAAACAGTATATGTATATGCAATCACTGAACGATATTTTTAATTAATTTTTCCGATTATATGTAAAGAATATTGTCAACATCCATTTTTAAAAGTTTTCTCCCTCCCACCATTTCTTTAACCCACTGTAGGATAGCTGGTAATCAAATATAGGTTATACATGTACAATTGTGTTACACATATTAGTCACACTGTGAAAAAAGAATCAAAACAAAAAAGGGAAAAGCCATGAGAAGGAAAAAGCAAAAGACAAATTTAAAAAGGTGAAAATATATGCTTTGATCTTCATTCAGATTCCCTATTGTCTTTCATCGCTGTATTGATGAGAAGAGCTAAGTCTATAATAGTTGATCATGTCAATTTTCTCCTGATTTTGCTCACTTCACTCAGCATCAGTTCATCTAAGTCTTTCTAGGTTTTTTTGAAATCTGCCTACTCATCATTTCATGTAGAGCAATAATATCCCATTATATTCATATACTACAGTTTGTTTTAACAATTTCCCAATTGATGGGCATTCCCTCAATTTCTCATTCTTTGCCACTACACCTGCTATAAATATTTTTGTACATGGGTACTTTCCTCTTTTTTTTATCATCTCTCTGAGATATAGACCTAATAGTAGTATTGCTGGACCAAAGGGTACATACAGTTTGATTGCTTTTAAGGCATTGTTCCAAATTGCTCTCCAGGATGATTGGTTCAGTTCACAACTCCAATGCTTTAATGTTCCAATTTTCCCACAGCTTCTTCAGCAAAGCATTTTTCCATATGACCATTAGCTTTAATTTCTTTATCTGAGCACTGCCTGTTCATATCCTTTGACTATCAGTGGGAAATGACTTGTAATGACTTGTATTCTTATAAATTAGACCAAATTCTCTATGTATTTGAGAAATGAGACCATTATCAGAAACATTGACTGTGAAAAATGTTTCCTGGTTTTCTGCATTCTTTCTACTCTTGGTGGCTTTGATTCTGGTTGTGCAAAACCTTTTTAATGGAATCAAAATTATCCATTTTGCATTTCATTATGTTCTTTTTCTTATATGGTGATATCTCTAATATTCTCAAAGAGATCTCTTTTCTTTCCCATTCCATTGTTTTCTATTTCTTTGCATTGCTCATTTAAGAAAACTTTCTTATTTCTTCTTGTTTTTCTCTGGAATTCTGCATTCATTTGGATTGGGACAACTAAGTGTCATAGTGTCATAGTGGATACAGTGCTTATCCTTGAGACAGGAGGACTCATTTTCCTAAGTTTAAATCTGGCCTCAGACACGTAGTAGCTGTGTAACTGTAAACAAGTCACTCAACTCTGTTTGCCTCAGTTTCCTCAAGAAGAAAAAAAATGGCAAACTATTCCAGCATCTGCCAAGAAAATCCCAAATGGCTTACAAAGAGTTGGACACTACTGAAATGACTGAAACAACAAAAATATCTTTATCTTTTTCTTTCTTTTCTGTGCTATTTCTAAAGTCTCATCAGACAGCCATTTTGTTTTCTTGCTCTTCCTTTTCTTTGAAATTTTTTTTGATGCTTCCTCTTGTACAATATTGCTAACCTCTGTCTACCAAATATATTCCTTTAAATCTATTCTTCAACTCTACTTCATAGTTGTAAGGAATATTATTTAATTCTGATGGTTTTCTCTACTGTTTTCATTTTAAATCTGATTTTTGCAAGATCTGATCCAGGTCTTGTTTTAACTAACAATAATAGAGTTCCTCTACCTTTAACTGTTTACTGTATTGATATCTGGTGATGTCAATATGTAGAGTCACCTTTTGAGTTGAAAAGGAGTGTTTACTCTGACCAGCGAGTTATTTTGACAAAGTTCTAATTGATGTCTGCCCTCCTTCATTTTGTACTTCAAGACCATTTCAATTATCTTTTGATTTCCTACTTTAATTTTCCTACATTAGCATTTCAATCCCCTATGATGAATGTTACATCTTTCTTTGGTTCTATTTCTAGATGTTGTAGGTCTTCATAGAACTGATCAACTTTGCTTTCTTCAGCATCAGTGATTGGAGTATATTCTGATATTGAATAATTTTCCTTGGATTCAGATGGATGTAATTCAGTCACAGTTTTGACACGATACCCTAGGATTGCTTTTTTCATTTTTTTATTGACTATGAGGGCTACTCCATCTCTTCAAGAGATTCTTACCCACAGTAGCTTATATAGTAATCATCAGAATTTAGTTCACCCAATTCCATCTCATTTGAGTTCATTGATATCCAGAACACTGATGTTTAATCTTTTATTTGGCCACATCCAAATTACCAGGTTCCTATGCAATATTGATCTTTTGGATTTTTCCTTTTAGTTACCAGATGCTTCCTTTAGGCCTTGTTCCAGTTGTTTCATTGGTATTGGAGCTCCTTGTAGTTGTCCTTTGCTCTTCTCCAGTAGAGGTCCTCCAGTGTCATCTCTTTTATCATTTTAATACTGTCCATGAGATTTTATTGGTTTGCCACATCCTTCTCCAGTGTATCACTTTGTGTCAGAACTTTCCACTGTGGCATGTCTATCTTGGGTAATCCTTCACATTTTGGTTCATAGTTTCATTGAACTATATAAGCTCCTCCCCTACAATGAAGCAGTGATATAAGGAGGGTTTTAAGTCAATACTTTGCTCCTAAGAGTAGCTTTGTTTAACTTGCTTTGATGCAGCCCACAGTTTTACTCTTCATTCTTTGTCTTCTTTCTTGTTTGTTAACCCTTTACCTAGTATTGAGTTTTTGCCTAAACTGTTGATTTATTTTCCTTTTTTTCTTTATTTAGTTATTTAATTTTTTTTGCTCAATTCTCTGCATTCATTTCTTTCCCTTCCTATAAATTTTATTCTTGGTTCATGGTCCTTATTTATTCCTTATTTTTCTTTTTGTGGTTCTTGTGATGTTTAAACGTTTGAAATATTGATTTTGAACTCTCTGAAACAATTTCTATTTTGTTATTTCCTTTATAGATTTTTCCTTTTTTAGATCAGACTTTTTTCTGCTATGCCTCACTTATAGAATGATTAATTCTAAAGGCACTGGGGACGTTAGTTTCTTCATCTTGAAAATGAGTGGGTTGGTCTGAGGTCCTTTCAGCTCCAAATCATAATCTTATGATTCTTTCTTGGCTTAAGTGCATGAAATCAACATTTAGAATTTTAATGGCAACAAAATGGTATGTTTTGGTGTAATTTTTTTTTTGCCTCTATGTTATGCTATCAACCTCCTAGATGCAAGATAACTCAGCATATAAAGTACTATGCAAAAGAGCTAATTCCTGTTTTTTGCCTAATTTTTTTTTTGGATAAAAATATCTACCCCCCCTTAAATTACTGTGTAAACAGGCTTCTGGTATACTCTTTCCATGAGATGATTTCAAGTGGAAATCATATATATATATGTATATATATATGAACATAAATATGGGATTTCATTAGTATAGGAACTTCTAGGGAAGGAAATTCCCTCTTCCAGTACTATAATGACACAAGTTGGCACCTTTGGTATCATACTATAAATTTTAGACAGGGAATTAAAAAAAATTAACTCCTCCCCCACCCTGTCCCCATTATCAAGCATTTCTTTCTTCTTTCTCTTCTCTCCCATTGAAATAAAAGAAAAACAAAACCCTTGTAGCAAATATGGTTTAACATAATAAATTCTCACATTAGTCAGACATCAAAATGTGTTTCTCATCCTGTTTATTTAGTTAGGCAGGGGTTCTTAACCTTGTTTGGGTCATGGACCCCTTGTGAAGCTAATTGACTGTATATCAGAATAGTGCTTTTAAATATATAACCAGTTATATTGAAATACAATGGTCAAATGATTAAACAACACACAGCCACAGGTTGCTAGAGCACTTAGGGGTAAAGAGGTTGAACCCCAGGTGCACAGGGGCAGTCCTTGAACTCTGCTGTTCCTGGATTTATTCACTCTGCCCTGCTGCTTTTCAATATAAATGTATTATTTATCATTCCTAATATATGCCCTCTATTTCAGGAAGGAGATTAAAAAGTACAATGCAGGGTCCTAAAACTCTACTCAACAAAGTCTTAATACTTAATCAGATTTCCCTACTCATTAAATTCCAGGGGCACCCTCTTGATTTTAGATCAAAATATAAACTCCTCCATTGCTTTTTCTTTAAAGATTTCATTTATTTTGAGTTTTACAATTTTCCCCCCAATCTTATTTCCCTCCCCCTAACCCTCCCAGAAAACATTTTGTCAGGCTTTACATTGTATCTATGTTGTACATTGATCCAAATTGAGTGTGATGAGAAAGGAATTAAAGAAGAAACATAAAGTATAAGAGATAAAAAGATCAGACAATAAGATAGAAGCTTTTTTTCCTAAATCAAAATAAATAGTCCTTGAACTTTGTTCAAACTCCACAGCTCTTTATCTGGATACAGATGGTATTCTCCATTGCAGACAGCTCAAAATTGTCCCTGATTGTTGCACTGATGGAATGAGTGAGTCCATCAAGTTCTAACATCACCCCCCATGTTGCTGTTAGGCTATACAGTGTTTTTTTGGTTCTGCTCATCTCACTCAGCATCAGTTCATGCAAATCCCTCCAGGCTTCCCTGAATTCCCATCCCTCCTGGTTTCTAATAGAACAATAGTGTTCCATCACATACATATACCACAGTTTGCTAAACCATTCCCCAATTTAAGGACATTTACTTGATTTCCAATCCTTTGCCACCACAAACGGGGCTGCT
This sequence comes from Macrotis lagotis, assembly GCF_037893015.1. Lineage (NCBI taxonomy): Eukaryota > Metazoa > Chordata > Mammalia > Peramelemorphia > Peramelidae > Macrotis > Macrotis lagotis. The sequence goes on from NC_133666.1 coordinate 403,386,595, forward strand.
ATGAATATTTTTGTACAAGTGGTGTTTTTACCCTTTTTCATCATCTCTTCAGGACCCAGTAGTGCTATTGCTGGATGAAAGGGTATGCACATTTTTGTTGCCCTTTGGGCATAGTTCCAAATAGCTCTCCAGAAAGGTTGGATGAGTTCACAGCTCCACCAACAATATAAATAGTGTCCCAGATTTCCCACAACCCTTCCAACAATGATGTTATCCTTTCTTTTCATATTGACCAGTCTGAGAGGTGTGAGGTGGTACCTTAGAGAAGCTTTAATTTGCATTTCTCTAATAAGTAATGATTTCAAGCAATTTTTCATATGACTGGATTGCTTTGATCTCCTCATCTGTAAATTGCTTTTGCATATCCTTTGACCATTTGTCAACTGGGGAATGGCTATTTTTTTAAAATATGACTCAGGTCTCTGTATATTTCAGAAATGAGTCCTTTGTCAGAAACACTAGTTGTCAAGATTGTTTCCCAGTTTACTACATTTCTTTTGACCTTGGTTGCAGCGGTTTTATCTGTGCAAAAGCTTTTTAACTTAATGTAATTGAAATCATCTAGTTTGTTTTTAGTGATGTTCTTCATCTCTTCCTTAGTCGTAAACTGCTCCCCTTTCCATAGACCTGACAGGTAAACTAGTCCTTCATCTTCTAATTTGCTCATAGTATTGTTTTTTATGTCTAAATCCTGTATCTATTTGGGTCTTATCTGGGAATAGGGTGTGAGGCATTGGTCTAATCTAAGTTTCTTCCATACTAACTTCCAATTTTCCCAGCAGTTTTTATCAAAGAGAGAGTTTTTATCCCAATAGCTGGACTCTTTAGGTTTATCAAACAGCAGTTTACTATAATCATTTTTTGCTATTGCACCTAGTCTATTCCACTGGTCCACCACTCTATTTCTTAGCCAATACCAGACAGTTTTGATGACTGATGCTTTATAATATAATTTTAGATTGGGTAGGGCTAAGCCCCCTTCTTTTACACTTTTTCTCATTAAATCCCTGGAAATTCTTATTTCTCCATATGAAATTACTTACAACTTTTTCTAACATTAAAGTAATTTTTTTGGAATTTTGATTGGTAGGGCACTAAACAGGTAGTTTAGTTTTGGTAGAACTGTCATTTTTATTATATTAGCCCTATCTATCCATGAGCAGTTGATGTTTGCCCAGTTATTTAAATCTGATTTAATTTGTGTGAGAAGTGTTTTATAATTGTTTTCAAAAAGTTTATGAGTCTGCCTTGGCAAATAGACTCCCAGGTATTTTATATTGTCTGAGGTTACTTTGAATGGGATTTCTCTTTCTAACTCTTTCTGCTGTATCTTGCTAGTCATATATAGAAAAGTTGAGGATTTATGAGGGTTTATTTTATATCTTACAACTTTGCTAAAATTGCTAATTGTTTCCAGTAGTTTTTTGGATGATTTCTTGGGATTTTCTAGGTATACCATCATGTCATCTGCAAAGAGTAAGAGTTTTGTCTCTTCCTTCCCAATTTTAATTCCTTCAATTTCTTTTTCTTCTCTAATTGCTGAAGCTAACATTTCTAATATGATATTGAATAGGAATGGTGATAATGGACATCCTTGTTTCACCCCTGATCTTATTGGGAATGCCTCTGGCCTCTCCCCATTGAATATAATGCTTGTTGATGATTTCAGATAGATGCTGCTAAACACTCTCTAGTGTTTTTAGTAGGAATGGGTGCTGTATTTTATCAAAATCTTTTCCGGTATCTATTGATATGATCATAAAATTTCTCATAGATTTGTTGTTGATATAAATGATTATACTAACAGTTTTTCTAATATTAAACCAACCCTGCATTCCTGGGATAAATCCCATTTGATCATAATGTATTGTCCCAATGATATAACTTGCTGTAGTCGTTTTGCTAAGAATTTATTTAAGATTTTTGCATCTATATTCATCAGGGAGATAGGTCTATAATTTTCTTTCTCTGTTTTAACTCTTCTTGGTTTAGGTATTAGCACCATATTGGTTTCATAGAAAGAGTTAGGCAGAGTTCCATCTTGCCCTATTTTTCCAAAGAGTTTATATAGAATTGGCACCAATTGTTCCTTAGATGTTTGCTAGAATTCATTTGTGAATCCATCAGACCCTGGAGATATTTTCTTAGGGAGTTCAATGATGGCTTGTTGAATTTTCTTTTCTGAGATAGGTTTGTTTAGATATTTAATCTCCTCATCATTTAACCTGAACAACTTACATTTTTGTAATTATTCATCCATTTCACTTAGATTGTCAAATTTATTGGCATAGACTTGGGCAAAATAATTTCAAATTATTACTTTAATTTCCTCCTCATTGGTGGTGAGTTTACCTTTTTTTCATTTATGATACTAGCAATTTGGTTTTCTTCCTTTTTTTAATCAAATTAACCAAAGGTTTATCAATTTTATTGATTTTTTTCATAAAACCAACTCTTGGTTTTATTTATTAATTCAGTAGTTTTTCTTTCAATTTTATTAATTTCTCCTTTAATTTTTTAGAATAAATTGCTATTTAATTGGGGATTTTTAATTTGTTCTTTCTCTATTTTTTTAGTTGCATATTTAGTTCATTGATTTCCTCTTTCTCTAATTTATTCATGTAAACATTTAAAGTTAATAATAATATTTCCCTTGACAGCAGCTTTGAGTGAATCCCATAAGTTTTGGTGTTTTGTTTCATTATTGTCATTATCTAGGATAAAATGATTAATTTTTTCTACAGTTTGTTTTTGGATCCACTCATTTTTTTTTAGGTTTTTGCTAGGCAGTGGGGTTAAGTGGCTTGCCCAAGGCCACACAGCTAGGTAATTATTAAGTGTCTGAGACCAGATTTGAACCCAGGTACTCCTGATTCCAAGGCCGGTGCTTTATCCACTATGCCAATTAGCTGCCCCCACTCATTCTTTAAAATGAGGTTATTCAGTTTCCAATTGGTTCTGGGTTTATATCTCCCTGGCCCAATATTGCATATGACTTTTATTGCATTGTGATCTGAGAAAGATGTATTCACTATTTTTGCCTTTCTGCAGTTGATCATTAAGTTTTTATGTCCTAGTACATGGTCAATTTTTGTATAAGTGCCATGTACTGCAGAGAAAAAGGTATATTCCTTTCTCTCCACATTCAATTTCCTCCATAAGTCTACCATATCTAGTTTTTCTAACAATCTATTTACCTCTTTAATTTCTTTCTTGTTTCTTTTATGATTTGATTTATCTAGATTTGAGAGTGGTATGTTGAGGTCCCCCACTAATAGAGTTTTGTTGTCTATGTTTTCCTGTCATTCTTTCAACTTCTCTAAGATTTTGGATGCTATCCCATTGGGTGCATATATATTCAGTATTAAAATCACTTTATTGTCTATGGTACTTTTAGGAGAATATAGTTTCCTTCCTTATCTCTTTTAAATGCTAAATTTTTGCAGCTGCTTTATCTGAGATAAGGATTGCTGCTCCTGCTTTTTTCACTTCAGCTGAAGCAAAATATATTTTGCTCCAACCTTTTACCTTTACTCTATATGTATCTCTCTGCTTCAAATGAGTTTCTTGTAAGCAGCATATTGTAGGATTCTGGTTTTTAATCCATTCTGCTATTTGCTTATATTTTAAGGGAGAGTTCATCCCATTCACATTTAAAGTTATAATTACTAATTCTTTATTGCCCTCCATGCTGTCTTCCCTCTCTTTGTATTTCCCTCTTTCCTCCTCTTTATCCATATTTCCCAGTATTTTTTTCTGATTATCACCCTCCTTCAGTGTGTTTGCCCTCCTATATCCATCCCATCCCCTTTCTTTCCCCTTTCCCTTTTTTCTTTTCCCTTCCCTTCCTTTTGTTAATTCCCCCTCCCCCCTTTCTCCATCCCTCCTCCCCTTTCCCCCTTTTAATACTTGAAAGTTTAGATTTTTTTAAGTTAACTGAGCATGTGTGTAAATTGACTTTAAGCCAAGTCTGATGAGAAGAAGATTCAGGTGTTTCTCATCTCCTCCCTTCTTCCTCTCTATTACCATAGGTATTTTGTACCTCTTTGTATAATGAGATTTACTACATTCAATCCCCTCCCTCCTCCCATTTCCTTCCTGTTCCCCTTTCTAAGGAGGAAGTGTTTTTAAAATCATTCTATCTGAGTCATAGAAAATTCTGAATATCTGTCACTTCTAGCTAAATACATTCTATCTAATAGAGTTACAATTCTTGAGAGTTATTAGAGTCTTTCTCCCAAGTGCGGTTATAGCCAGTTTTATCCCATTTTACAGCTTTCTCATGGATAGGTCATGAATGTCCATCACTTCTGGCTAGGTATATTCTCTCTGTTAGAGTTACAATTCTCAAGAGTTATGAGAATCTTTTTCCCCATGCTGTGATATAGCCAGTTTCAACCTATTGGATAGCAGTTTTTTTTTCCTTTACCCTCCTCCCTGGTTTTTTTTTATCTTTTCATATGTCTCTTGAACCTCCTGTTTGATGTCCAGATTTTCCATTTAGTTCTGGTCTTTTCATCAGGAATTTTTGGAATTCTTCCATTTGTCCATCATTTCCCCTGAAAAAGAAGGCTCAGCTTTGCAGGTTAGTGGATTCCTGGCTGCATTCCAAGCTCCCTTGGTCTTTGGAATATCTCATTTCAGGCCCTTGGATCCCTTAATGTTGATGCAGCCAGGTCCTGCGTAATCCTTACTGTGCCTCCTTGATATTTAAATTGTTTCTTTCTGGCTGCTTGCAGAATTTTCTCTTTTATCTGATAGTTCTGGAATTTGGTCACAACATTCCTTGGTGTTTTCATTTTAGGATCTCTTTCTGGAGGGGATCGATGTATTCTTTCAATGACTACTTAGCCCTCTGGTTCTGTGATATCAGGGCAATTTTCCATCACTAGATCCTGTAATATTAAGTCCAGCCTTTTTTTTTTTTTTCTCTTCAATGTTTTCGGGAAGTCCAATAATTCTCAGGTTGCCCCTCCTTGACCTATTCTCGAGGTCAGTGGTTTTGCTGATGAGGTATTTTACATTTTCTTCTATTTCTTCTATTTTTGTTATTTTGTTTAACAGGCTCTTGCTGTCTCATGAAGTCATTAGTTTCCATAGAGTCCATTCTTTTTTTTTTTTTTTTAGGGAGGAGTTTTCTTCATTTACCTTTTACAACTCCATTTCTAATTGGTCAATTCTACTTTTCAAAGAGCTTTCCATTTGATCAATTGAGGTTTTGAGAGAATTATTTTCTTTTTGCATTTGCCCAATTGTGGATCTGAGAGAATTAATCTCATTTTGTATTTGTCCAGTTGATGATCTGAGAAATTTGTTCTCAATTTGTATTTGTCCAATTGAGGATCTGAGAGATTTAGTCTCATTTTGTGTTTGACCAATTGTATTTTCCAGTGTTTTGTTTTCTTGTTGCAAGGTGTTAATTGACTCTCCCAAATTTTCCAATTGATTTTTAAACTCCTTCCTGGTTTCTTCAAGGAAGTCTTTCTATGCTGGAGACCAGATTATATTCTCCTCAGTGGTTCTAGGTCTCTCTGAGTTAGGGTCTTTTTCTTCCAAGAAGTTTTCTATGGATCCACCTTTCTGCTGACCTTTCTTCATTTTGCTAAGACCTTGAGTTGGGGAGGGGCTGGTTCACAGGGGTTTGGGATTGCTAGAAGCTTTACTCACTAAGTACAATTTCTCTGGCTGGCCAGTAGGAGGTGCTGGTTGCTTTCTCTGGAGTGTCTGTGACCTTGATTTGAGGGAGCGGTTAAAGCTCTTAAATGCTTTTGTCTTCAATCACTGGGGGGCTCTAGCCTGGGGTGAGGTCATCCCTCTCCCTTTTGTCAGCTGGGCTGGCTCTTCTGCTCATACACCTGTGCCTGAGGCAGCAGTATTCTGCTATTGTTTTTTTCCTGGAAGAGGCCTCAGACCTGAGGAGCCCAGGGATGGTGTCCTCAGTTCTCCTGCAGCAGAACTCTCCCCCCAGCCCTGTCGGTAAGCTCCAGAGGATCAGCACCAACACCAGTACCTCTGCTTCCTAGTAGATCCCAGCCGTGGTGGTCTAGCCCCAGTGCTGATCAAGCAGGTCTGGCACTCGGGCCCTCAGTCTCCCAGGGCTCCAATCCAGTCCCTAATCAGGCTCATCCGCAGCTGATCCTGCCTCTGCTCCTGCACTCTGCTCCCGGACTCACCCACAGGTGCGGAAGACAAATCCTGAGGTACATGTTCTTTCTCCTGGCTTTTCTTTCTGGGTTTGTGGGCCAGATTTCTGTTAAGAGGTTTGTTTCATATCATAGATAGGGGAAGATCAGGAGACTTTAGAACTGTGCCTGTTTTCTCTCTGCCATCTTTGCCAGAAGTCCACTCTCTGTTGCTTTTTAAAGCTCCTTACACTTTGGCTGTGACATATCTTTCCTCAGTCTTTAGGCTTATTCTCTTCCTGCATTCTTTTGTCCTATCCACTTGGTCTTTATGTTCCTCATATAAGATTCTTTTTCTCTTCTCTTTTTACCTTTGCCCTGGCTGTTCCCTTTATTTAGAACACATTCTTTTTTCACCTCCCCCTCATACAATCTCTCTTATTCCAAATATCAGTCGCAAAAAACACCTTTTTTGGATAGAAAATTCCTTTTATTTCCAATGAATAGGGCCACTTGAATGTGTTTCCATATTGGCTTCAGTTAGGGGAGCAAAATCACCTTATACATCAGGGATTCTTATCCTTTTTGTGTTTCATGGACTCCTTTAGCAGTATATGGCGAAGCTAGTTCATCTCAGAATATTTTTAAGTTCTTAAAATAAAATATGTAAACTTATAAAAGGAAATAAATTATATTGAAATATAGTTATCACAATGTGGAATAAAAATAAACAACAAACCATACCAAAACCCTAGTTTACAAATTTCAGGTTAAGAAACCTCTATGCTACATTGATATGATTTTAGGGTTGCTTGATCATTTTTAATTGATGCAATGGCTATCAGTGCTTCAGTATTAAGTTTTCCTTAACTATAGGCAAAAAAATTCTTTTGGGTAGATATATTCAAATAAATCATTAAGCACAGCCCTAACATTTATTTTTGTAATGTGAATAATTATTTCCTAATTTATCTGTTTTGTAAGTATGGATTTTTGTTTTTATGCTTTATTAAAAAGTGATTTGCCTTTATGTCCTGTACATACTCTGCTGCATTCTGCTTTCATAACCAGAACTGAATTCTAAAACCAAAATATTCAAATGAATTAATGCTGTTTCTCAAAAGTAGATAGTTAAAAGGAATAAAAATGAACATAATTATTTTTAAGAGAGAAAGTAAATGAGATTAAGTAGCATTTATCCTTGTAATATTTTCATATGCTATGCATATTTTTCTATAAAAGGTAAATATTTAGCATAACAGTATTGTGACTGTTACATAGTAGTTCTAGGAATGGAATTATGATATAAGATTGGGGAATATTCTGATAAATTCTAATTTTTTTCTTTTTAAAAACTCTTATTTCCCTTTTAATGAGTAATATTCATATAACTTTTACCATCTGACCTAGTCAGCCATTTAATTAACATTGTAGCACTTTTGTCATTGATGGTTACTGCAGTAGGTGTACAAGCATCAAAATTTGTTTCTAGCATTGAATCAATTTATATTTTCCTTACTGATTTTCTAAAATAAAAGAATAACTTAACACATATCTGTTTTTATTGCAGTGATAGACAGTGGCAAGTTAAAATGCAGACTTCAGTAAACTTCGCTGAATCTACCCTTTCTCCTACGGTGCTATCCCCATCATTAATATCTCCAAGTTCTCTGGGTCTGCAAGACACCATGAATGGTTCAATTCCAGAGTTAGCTGTCACTTGTAATAGTCATATCATTGGTCTGTTGGATTCTGCTCCTTCTAAGAATTTACCTGGTAAGGTTGTAATTTTCTGATATAATGGTCATTATCATAATTATTTTTTTTTGCCGTTTTTTTCTTTTTTCCTTTTTTTTCCAAGGCAGTGGGGTTAAGTGACTTGCCCAAGGTCACACAGCTAGGTAATTATTAAGTGTCTGTGGCTGAATTTGAACTCGGGTCCTCCTGACTCCAGGGCTGGTGCTCTTATCCACTGCGCCACCTACCTGCCCCCATTATCATAATTTTGATCAATTCATTACATCCAACCATTTGGACTTGGAAAAGAAAGATGCTAAAGGTTTTAGAGAAATAATTGCTTAGCTTAACCTAACCACAGAAAGTTTTAAAGTGACTAATGTGCTTAAATGAAACCATTTTATTCCTTTTTACATCCTGTTTTCTATCTATTCTGAGTATTTCCTAAAAATAGAGTGAAACTGAGCAGAAAATAAGCCAAGGTATATTTTTCATTTTTTATAAATTTTTTGTATCAGTTAGAAATGATTAATGCTGCTTCCTTTTTTTTTTTTAACCTTAATGAATATACTGGCTAAGAATCATGGATAAAAAATAAATTAAGAAATTCTTGGTTGCTATAAATTCATATATATATATATATATATATGACAGAAAAATGAAGGACAAGTTATGTTAATTGAGTGTAGAAAATGAAACAGTTCTCAACATGTTAGGAAAAATTGAAAGTAAATGGAGGAGAGAAAAAAAGGTAGGAAAAGTTAATAATAGTGCAAATAGAGAAGTAAAAATGTGACATATGAGAACTAGAAAGAGATTTGGGAAGCCTAGTTCCTGGGTCTTCCCCTCTGCTAATTCCTTGAGGCCTTTTTGGATTAGATTGCTATACCTCTTCTACACTTCACGTTCTGTGATTTAGAATTATGTTAAGGAAACAATGAGGAAATAAGTATTTTATTAAGCTTCTACTTAGAAGTTAGATTATTTGACCTTTGAACCAACAAGTTTTTCCAGTTAATGTCATTTTAAATTATGTTAGATTTTATAAATAGGCTCCCCAAATATAATGCTGAGGTGAGAGAAAAGTTTTTTTGTTTTTATTTGATCGTGATTTTTTGATCGTGATTTTGTGAATGATAAATTACTTCTGTTGTATGTAATGGAAAAGGTAAAAAAAAGATTTTCTCAGTTTCATACGTTTTACTTAGTATTTTTTACAGGTGTATGATTTTGGTAAGAATAATCTGCAAAATATTTTTTAAAAATACCTTTTTTTTTCATTTTTGCAAAGTTTTATGAAGTTGTGAAGAAGATATTTCTCCACCAAAACTTCACAGATTCTTTATTTGCAGCTCCTCTCCAAGATAACATGGCAAACCCCAAAGAGAAAACTCCAATGTGTCTGGTAAATGAGTTAGCCCGTTTCAATAGAGTTCAACCCCAGTATAAGCTTCTGAATGAAAGAGGGCCTGCTCATGCCAAGGTAAGGTTACAATTTTAGATTGTGAGCCATGCCTTAAGTTATATATAAACAGGTGAATTTTTTGGTCTAGCAAGTTGCTTACTAAAATAAATCAAATTTATAATTTTAGATTTTTCTTTTTCCTTTTCTTTTGGCTTTTTTTTTAAAGGGGTAGGGCTAGAAGCATGGGGATTAAAGTCATTGTTTCTGGGTTGAAATTAATAATAAACAATTAAAGGTAGAATGAATTGAAACAGATTTTTCTTTAATTCCCACCCATCATTTTTTTTGGCCATAATACCTCAATCTTAAAAGGGCAAGTCCTTTTAGCACTTATGAGCACAGAAATATTGATTAGCCAGACTTTTCTCTCCATTCTAGATTCTATTGGAAATTGAGTCTTTCTTCTAGCAATTGTAATTTATTAACGTTATCAATGTGATTTTTATTTCACATTTTTGTTAGAGTCATCGAATTCACATTGTGATGGATATGTTAGTATTAAAACCAAATGATGTATTATCTATGTGTTCATTTTTAATATTTTTTCCAACGAAACAGTTTGACATGTATAATTTATTCTTATAATATATACCCACAATAGTATCATATATTTGCATTTAAAATTCCTACTACCTTAGTGAAATTACAAATTTTAAAAATATAAATGTTAAGCTGTATTAATTTTATGTTATCATTTGGGGTTAATCATCTGCTCTTGGAAATTTGAGATTATGATAGCATAGTTACATTTGAAGATTAACCTATACAATTTTTTGGGACTTGATTATAAAGATTATGGATTATTTATTCCCTTTCATTTTCCTATGCTTTAATCATTTGTAATTTAAATCCTTATTAGCACCCCTTTCTAGTGTGATTCAGGTAGAGAAAAGAAAATAAAACTTAAATTTGTCATTTTTAAACTTGCTGTCAGTTTTTTTTTTTTTTTTTAGATTTTTGCAAGGCAGATGGGGTTAAGTGGCTTGCCCAAGGCCACACAGCTAGGTAATTATTAAGTGTCTGAGGTCAGATTTGAACTCATGTACTCCTGACTCCAGGGCCAATGCTCTATCCACTGTGCCACCTAGCCGCCCCCTTGTTATCAGTTGTTAAAGAAATTTAATGAATAAGAAGATGAAGTATGTGAAAGATTTTATTTGTTTCCACTCTTTCCCCATTTAGTCTAAATATATTGATAATTGCAGCAACAGGTAAGAAAAAACTACTAATTGATTAATGGAAAAATAGGACAATATCTTTTCATACTATAATGATTATAATTTTGTCATTGCCACTTATTAGCCTTATGGCCTTGGCAAATCAGTACTTCTCTGACCCTACTTTTTTTTTTAATGGCCACACAGCCAGGTAATTATTAAGTGTCTGAGGCGGGATTTGAGCTCAGGTACTCCTGACTCCAGGGCTGATGGTGCTCTATCCACTGTGCCACCTAGCCATCCCAATATACCTATATTTGTTCATGAATCTTTAAAGGGAAATCATTTTTACAAAAAAATATCTGGATCAGATTTACAGTGTTATGTACTCTCTTAAGTGTGTTTAAGAGCAAATTAATAAGCAATAAAAATGTTATTTGCAGCTCATATTTTTTCTAATAATTTATTCATTATCCAGTATGGTGTTTAGCTACCATGAATAATAGAATTTAAAGAAGAATTACTATTTTTGATTTCTTAATTTTTGCACTTTTCATTATTTTCTATTTATTTTGGTAGCTTACTCTACCATTCTAATAATATCCTGTTATTGTTTTATATTATGTAGTTCCTAATTCAATGTGATTATTATCATTAAATCTGGAGTCCCAGTATATCCTTAGAAATCAGATGAGAAAACTAAGGCTTAGAAAGGAAAAGTAATGAATATGTCCAAGATTAAGAAACAATATTAAGACTTGCTTGAAGTTCATTTGAATCCTAGATCTGTTTTTTAGTGTACTAGACTGCCTCAATTTTAGACTTTTAAATTGATATTTTGGTAGTGGGACTTTAGGGATTTTAAGTTTTCTAAGTAATAAATCCTGAGTATACTTTTTAGTGTTTCTTGTCCCAACTGTTGTTGTACGTTAAAGTTGAAAACAGATTCTTTTTTTCTTCCATTTTTGTAGTCTTCACTCTACCAAAAAAGAGCATTTCTATATCTAAAATAAAAGAGGAAAAATGATTGTTTATGAAACTGTGAGTCTTATATGTAGCTAGATTTTTAAAAATTTATTTTTTTATTTTAAAGATTTTATTTATTTTGAGTGTTACAATTCCCCCCCTAATCTTACTTCCTTCCCTCCACAGAAAGCAATTTGCCAGTCTTTACATTGTTTCCATGCTATACATTGATCCAAATTGAATGTGATGAAAGAGAAATCTTATCCTTAAGGAAGAAACATAAAGTATAAGAGATAGCAAGATCAGACAATATGATATCAATTTTCTTTTTCTAAATTAAAGGTAGTAGTCCTTGGTCTTTGTTCAATCTCCACATTTCTTTCTCTGTATACAGATGGTATTCTCCATTGCAGACAGCCCAAAATTGTTCCTGATTGTTGCACTGATGGAATGAACAAGTCCATCAAGGGTGATCATCACCCCCATGTTGCTGTTAGGGTGTACAATGTTTTTCTGAGTCTGCTCATCTCGCTCAGCATCAGTTCATGCAAATCCCTCCAGGCTTCCCTGAACTCCCATCCCTCCTGGTTTCTAATAGAACAATAGTGTTCCATGACATACATATACCAGTTTGCTAAGCCATTCCGCAACTGAAGGACATTTACTTGATTTCCAATTCTTTGCCACCACAAACAAAGGCTGCTATGAATATTTTTGTACAAGATTTTACCCTTTTTCATCATCTCTTCAGGGTATAGACCCAGTAATGGTATTGCTGGATCAAGATTTTAAAAATTTCTAATAAATTCCATATTACTTTCCAAGCTGTCCTGCTTTTTTCTCTATTTTCTTTTCTAGCTCCTTCTGTTCTCTTCTGTGCATTCTTTTAAATGATTCGATTAACTCCTTTCCTTCCTTTTATGTTTTTATGGAGGCAGGGCAATCCTCTCCTTGTTTGCAATCCTTCAGTGACTGGAAGAAGGATTGTATCTTTGACAGTGATAGAAAAATTGAAACTATGGGTCATTTTGTCAAAAGAATGACATACAACTATCCTGTAAAGGAATATAAGGAAAAAGATGTTTAGACAGATAGGAGAACTAGGAGAGAGTAGTGTAACAAAAACGTGGTATAGAGAAGATAGCTAGGATGAAGGGTTGGTTAGCAGTGTCCTATAGAAAGTTCAGGAAGGATGAGAGCTAAGAAAATAGTTATTGAGCTTAGCAGTTATGAAATTGTTGGTGAGGGCAACTTTATTTGAGTGGCAGTGGGACCGCCGGTTGTAAGAAGTTGAGAATTATCTTGAAAGGGATGTGAGAAAGTGGAAGTAACAAATGTAGTTGGTTTTTCCTGCAAGTTTAGCTGTAAAAGGGGAAGAGATATATAGAACAATACATTAAGGGTCTGAGGGGTCAAATGAAACGGTTTTTTTTTTTAAGTTTGGAGGAAGCCAAGGGGGAGAACAGGCATCTTTGAGAAAGTTTTAGTGGACCACCCTGGTCCTCAGATTCACTTTGAACAATATCCTTACCTCTAGCTAGATATTCCTTAGAGCAGAAGGGGCAGCTAGGTGATGCAGTGGAAGAGAGCACTGACCTGAGTGTCAGGAGGTTGGAAATTCAAATTTGGCCTCAGACACTTGTCACTTACTAGCAGTGTGACCTTGGGCAAATCTACTAACTGTGATTGTCTTGCATCCGGGTGAATTCCAGTCATCCTGATTCAATTCTGGACCCAGATGGCTCTGGAGGAGAAAAATTGAGGCTGGTGACTTAGCACAGCACCCCCTCACTCAGATCCAGTTCATGTGCTTGAAATGGCATCACTTCTTTGGTGTTGTGGTCTTCTTCAAGGATGAAGGTCAAACATCATCATCATCACCTTAGAGTAGAGGTTTCAAATAGATTGCTAAATTTGGGCCACAACACTTTGGAGTGCAACAGAAACCGGGTTAAATTATAATTGGGAAATAGTTAACAAAGTACATGAATTTATAATAAAACAGATATTAGATTTTATAATCTACTCTAAAACCCCCAAAGAGGAATTATGAACCAGAGTTTAAATTATAATTTTTCCACAGGATAAATGAATAAGGAATATTACTCAGCAAGGTAATAGACTTATGAATGGATAATATTGCTTGATTGTGTGTTTACTCAGCACCTCACCTCTCCTTCCATCCCTTAAGAACAGATGGGGTACACAAACCAAGCCACAGGTTTGTGCTTTAGGACCTCATCAAGGAATCTGCTGCCATTGTAGCCTTGGCTAGCACATGCCATCCCTACTCTTCTCTCAGAATTCTGGAGCAGCAGCAGAAGATCTCATCTCTACTCATGCAGTGAAGGATGAAGAATGGAGGGGGGAACTATGTACAGCTGAGAGGTCCCCTAGGGAGGGAATCTCAGGGTGATAGAAACTCTGCATATAATACCTATTCTACATCCCCTGAGCCCACCAGAAAAGGTGGACATAGACTCAGCTCATCTAGAGAACCAGAAACACCTGGGTTGGGAGGAAGGGCATCACTAGGCCTTAATGAAAGGGTACTGACATCAAGCTGGGACACTCCCATCCCTCCCCAAGTGACCTGAAGCAGGGACTGAGGCTTATGAAAAGCAAGTTCATCATCCTGGGAGGAGGCTAAGACCACCTGGAGGTCCAACCCAGGGGCAAACCCACTGTTAAAAAAAGAAGGAATTGGAAAGTATGTGACAGACAAAATAAGGAAAAAAATCTTGGAAGGAAGAAAATTCAATTAAAAAACCTTGAGCACAATCAACTAAATCCACAGGGCAGATAAAAAGATTAGAAGGGAAGATGAATAAGAAGATAAAAGGGTACAAATATGTTTAAATAAATATTCCACAGCATATTCAACCAGCTCCTGATGAAACACAAAACCATGTAGATTTCCAAGAGAGCTTGTGACTTCAGCAAATGTTCCCAAATGATTCGAAAAGAAAAATCAAAATCTTGAGAGAAGTTAAATGGAAACAGCAGAATTTAGAGCCTGTACAGCAAAGGTAGTAATTAGTAGAAGGGGAAAAAAATGACTATAGCATCAGTTTGCTCCAGAGAAGCAAAAGGGAGGACAACAGATTGAGAATATACAGAAGTGAAGAACTTTCTAGAAAAAGAGAAGCAAAAAATAACTTTAAAAGAAAATATGATTGCTATATAAGTAAAACACTTTGATCTTAAAGTTAGGATGTATAGAGTTAACTTAAGGATATTCTCTCCCAGAAGAAATGCAAAATCCCCAAACTCTCTACACTATAATGCAAAAAGTAAATAGAAGAAGCTGTCTAGAACTTCTAAATACATAAAACAAAAAAACAATTTTAAGAATCTACCACCAGAAAAAGTTTTCAATTAATAAACATTTACTTTTTCTCCTTCCCATCATATGTAATTTAAAATAAAAATTGTAATAAATATACCTAGTTAATCAAAATGAATTCCCATATTGTTCATAAATAAAAATATATGTCTCACTTTTCAGTGTGAACCTATTACCTTTCAGTCATCAGTCTCCTAGAATCTTGACCAACTCTTGCATTGAACAAAAATATTAAATCTTTCCAAGTTATTCTTCTTTGCAGGGTTTTTTTTGGTATAACTTATATGCATACAAACACACACACACACACACATATATATATATATACATAGATACATACATATATACACACAAATATTTGTGTGTGTGTGTGTGTGTGTGTGTGTGTGTGTGTGTGTGTGTGTGTATGTGTATTTCACCTCTATCAGGCCTATCAGGAGATGGATAGCCTTTTATCTAATGAGTCTTTTGAAAATGTGGTTGGCCATTACTCTTAGACTCTAAGTCTTTAAAAGTTGTTTGCCTTTATGATACTGCTTTTGTATAAATTGTTTTCCTGGTTTTGTTCACTTTACTCTGTGTCAGTTCATTTTAAGTCTTGCCAGTTTTCTCTGAAACCATTCCCTTCATCATTTCGTAGCATATAATATGCTATAACATTTATATTCCTCACTTAATCCTCTCTCTTTCTGATTCTATCTCCTTCTTCCCTTTCCTTTCTAATTCCTGAGTGAAATGTATCTTTGTACTGAACTCTTGTGTATTATGTTTGCATAATATATTCTTCCCTTCTTTGATCATTTCAGATCTTTGTAAGATTTAGTGTCAGCTGCTTCTCTCCCCTTCCTCTTTATTTGTTTAGACTTCTAATTGAGTACTCTGATTTTATGTGCTAATTTTCCTTAACCTTAGTTTTTCTCTTCTTCCTCTCCCCCAAGGGTATTCATCTTCCTTTCTCGTTTCATTCTTCTTTTAAGATGATTAAGATATAGAAGAGCAATTTCTAGACCTTTGTCAAAAGAGATTCATTCTTTGATTATGATAGGATGCAAGTGAAGATACATGTATCATCTCTCCATATTTAAGCATAAACATTTATCCTCATTTAATTGTTTATTCTTCTACCTTTTTGTATTTCTTAGTCCCTGTGTTTCAACTTCAAGGTGTTTTTTTTTTTTTTTGCAGTTTGGTGTTTTCATCAGGAATGAATGGACATCCTATATTTCATTAAAGATCCATTTTTCTCCCTTTAGGATTATTTAAAAATTTTCAGGGTAAATTGTTCTTGACTGAAGCCTATATCTTTTGCCTTTTGGAATATTATGTCCTCAGCTCTCCACCCCTTTATAGTGATAGGTACTATGTCATATGTGAAAATGAGTGTGGCTTCCTTAGTAGTACAATTCTTTCTTTCTTACTGTTTGCTATTTTTATTTGACTTGAAAGCTCTGAATTTGGAGTATAATATTCCTGGGAGTTTTCATTTTGAGGTTTCTTTTAGAAGGTGATCTGTGGATTCTCTGTATTTCCATTTAGTCCTCTTGTTCTAAAAGAACTAATCAATTTTCTTTTCTTTTTTAAAAAACGTTTTTCTTTTTTTTCCTTTATTTTTTTAGTTATTTAAGGCAACGGGGTTAAGTGACTTGCCAAAGGTCACACAGCTAGGCAATTATTAAGTGTCTGAGGTCAGATTTAAACTCAGGTCTTCCTCACTCCAGGGCTGTTGCTCTATCTAGTGTGCCACCTAGCTGCCCCCAGTTTTCTTTCAATATTTCCTTTGTTTTACATTTAAAAAATTATTTAAGTTAGTGGGATTAAGTGACTTGACCAAGGTCACATAGCTAGGCAATTATTAAGTGTCAGAGGTTGGATTTGAACTCAAGTCCTCCTGCCTTCAGGGCCAGTACCCTATCTACTGCACCACCTAGCTGCCCCTTCTTTCAGTGTTTCTTTTTTTTTTTTTTTAAGGTTTTTTTTTTTTTGGTAAGGCAAAGTGGTTAAGTGGCTTGCCCAAGGCCACACAACTAGCTAATTATTAAGTGTCTGAGGCCAGATTTAAACTCAGGTACACCTGACTCCAGGGCCAGTGCTCTATCCACTGCACCACTTAGCCGCCCCTCAATGTTCCTTAAAATTTGAAGTTTACATTCTTTTTTTGGTCATGGCTTTCGTATAGCCCAGTAATCGTAATTTTTTTTCTTCCCCAAATGATTTTCTAATTCAGTTGTTTTTGGTATGAGGCAACTTATATTTCCTTCTATATTTTCAGTCTTTAGACTTTGTTTTATTATTTCTCGTTTCCTCACAATCATTGGCTTATGTTGTTAATGTAATTTTTAGTTTGAGTTATTACTTGGGCAAACTGTATCTCTTATGCTAAGCTGTTTTCTTTCCTTTCCAGTGATTCTTCCATAATTCTTATTTCTTTTCTATTTTTCCCTCTAGCATTATTTCAGTGAAAAAAACATTTTTTAACTCTTGCTTCATCTTTTCCTGGTATTCTATTTAAATTTATGCTCAAGCTGTATTTTCCTTTGAGGCTGTGCTTGTAGATAGTTTTGAGTCATTTTCTTCTTTTGCTTCTATAAATCTTTAGTGTCCTTGACAACATAATAGCTTTTTTAAATGGTGGATTTCTTTTTTATTTGCGCATTATTTCAGCCTATTTTCTGACTGGATTTTGTTAGGACCAGTAGGTATAAGCAAGTATAAAGAAGTGGATGATACAGATGCTGCTGCTACTACTACTACTACTACTACTACTACTACTACTACTACTACTACTACTACTACTACTACTACTGTGAAAGGGAAACTTTATTATGAAATAGATATTCCTGAGAGGGGTAAGTATGACCCAATGGTCTGAGTACCATACTGGGCTAAGAACTTTAGATCTTGCTGGACTGGTTAGACTAAATTGTTGCTTTACATAATTCTGTGAAAATGCAGTATGGCTTTGGGTAACTTAAATTTTCAGTTTCCTTGTTTGTAAAATGAGACTATAATACCTATTCTGTTGTGACATAATAAGTAGTGATTCATTTAAGTGCTAAATATTCTATTACTGGAAGTGAGCCCCCCATGTAAACATGCTAGTTGACTTTTAGTAATTTATATTTTCAGTAATTGCCCAAACAAGATCAGTGTGCCTCAATTTGGAATTTATCTGTAGGATAGCAAAAGATTTTGTAGAACTATTAGCATCTTGGGCAACATGGCTTTCTTTTATATATATTTCTGTAAAACTTAAAATAAGGGTAGGAGAGAAGTCAATAATACTAACTCACTTTTATATCATTCTAGCTTCTAACATTATAATAAAAGCCCCTGTTACATGCAAAGCATGAGATTAAACACCACAGGAAATGCAAGGTTCTACTAAGAGTATGCCCCCTTGGAACTTTTGTGTGTGTGTGTGTTTGTGTGTCCTCTGACAGTCTGTTGATTCTTAAGTTCTTTTCAGAGTATTTATAAGTGCATAAAATAAAATGTATAGGATTATGAAGGAAAAGAATTATTGAAATACAATGGTGAGAGGATTAGGTATCAGAAAAATAACAAAGGAGTGTTGGAAACACATTAATACATACTTTACCATTTTCAAACCAAATTTTAAACAGGAGTCATCTTGTTGATTGTCTACATGTAAAGTCAATTGTTTCAATATATCAGTAATGTTTGTTGATTTTTAAAATCTTACACTTTTTTCTTTTTTCTTTTTTTCCTTCAAAAATATTTTTTGTTGCATGAAATGGTTCTCAGGTAAATAGGACAGTGTTGGAACCACTCTATTAAATTTCATATATATTTAAAAAACTGAAGTTGTATATAATAGAGATTCATGCCTTCCTAGACAATCCTCTTTTTTGTTCGGTATAGAAAGATTTAGAGATGCTAGCTAGTTATTATGTATGAAAATGCCCAATGCTTATTGATTGAATGATTAAACAGACTAAAAATAAATTATGACCAGGTCAGGGACCCAGTGGAGTAGTCAGCTGACTTGTGATAACTTCTTCCAGCTCCTTTCCATCTTCAACATGGAGTACTTTCAAATACAAAATATTCAAATTGATCTATAACCTTAAAGGAACTCCTTGCTTCTTTTTTCTTTCACTTGCCGTAATGAAGTGGTCATTTTTGGCCTTTCCTCCTCATTTGTCTCTTGCCTAACCTTAATGACTGAATGGACATTGCCTCAGTCAAACTGTGACCTGGGGAAAACCTTAGCTTTAAAAAGTCCAGGGTCTCCCACTACATCCAGGGCCATCTCCAATCTTCTTCTTTCTTCCTCCTCCTCCTCCTCCTCCTCCTCCTCCTCCTCCTCCTCCTCCTCCTCTCTTCTTCTTCAGGTTTTTGCAAGGCAAATGGGGTTAAGTGGCTTGCCCAAGGCCACACAGCTAGGTAATTATTAAGTGTGTGAGACCGAATTTGAACCCAGGTACTCCTGACTCCAGGGCTGGTGCTTTATCTGCTGCGCCACCTAGCTTCCCCCAATCTTCTTGATTCATATCTGGTCACTGGACCCAGATGACTTTGGAGGAGAAAGTGAGACTGGTGACTTTGCACAGCCCCCACCTCGCTTAAATCCAACTACCCTGCATCTCATGGCATCACCACCCTGATAGCATGTTCTTCTTTGAGAATGAAAGACAAACAACAACAGGTCTTCTGGCAGTATGCCCCACTGATTATTTTCTCTCTCCCTCAATTCCACTAACATCTTACCTATAAACTGTTTCCCCATTGTTGTCAACAATACCTAGATATCCTTTATCCTTAAGAAACTTTGACATGATTCTACTATTCCCTCTAGATAATGTCTGATATCTCTCCTCCTGTTCAAAACAAAGTCTTAGATAAAGTATTTTCTTCTTAAGTCCCTGTAATCTAGCTACTCTCTGCAAGGTCACCTATAATTTTAGTGCTAAATCCATTGACCACTTATCAGTCCTTGTCTTTTTTGATACTGTTTCAGCTTTCAGTACTGTTTATAAGCTTTCCTTTTGGATACTTTCTCCTTTGTAGATTTTATGATACTGCTTTGTCATTATTCTTTATCTCCATTTTTGCATGATTGTTTTTGGTCCCTTGAAGAGTCATCATTCTTATCTTGACTTCTGTGCTGTTATATCCTTAAGACTCTGTCCTGTCAGAGCAGGGCTGACTTAGGCTCAAGTTCAATGAGGAATGAGATGATGTCTTCATAGTCATTCAGCAGTTAATAGAAGGAGGTCTACTTAGCCATGGAAAAGAAAGACTGCTCACAAAGGATATTTTTGGACTAAGCTTGGGTAGATGGCAAGGCTATTTTAGTGCTTAGCCTGGGTAGATGGGTCTTCCCTTGGCTCCATATTGGAAATGTGTCTAGTCTAGTTGTCAGGGTAGGATATAATGATTTAAATTTTGGGATATCTACAAAATCTGAAGGATCCCCACCCCATGTGATGGACTTTTTTTAATCTTTTAGGTGACCAGGAAGGAAAGTCATTAGGGCAAAGGCTACCAAAACATTGTGACAAGGGAACTGCAGCTTGAACCATGTACCCTCTGATCTCCTCAAATCTTGGACACAGCTTTGCTGTATTTTTTTAAAAAACTTTCCTAAACCATGTTGTAGGGGGAAAAAAGGAACCCAGGTAAATAATTGATCCTTTTACACTCTCATTCTTGGGTTTTCATGACATTGATCCTTTCTTACTGTTTATTATTGTTCTCATTTGTTGGTTGATCCTGATCTCTTAGGCCTGATGCCATGGCTCTGTCATGGGCTTTTTCCCTCTTCTTTCTACATTTTTCTCTTGGTGATCTTATCATCTGCTATATATTTCTAGTTCTCATCCTAAGCTCCATTTGTGTATTTTCAGCTTTGTATTTGACATCACCATCTGAGTATCCTATTGACATACAAAACTCAACAAATCTGAAAGACAATTCATTCTCTTTCTTTCTCTCATCCTCCTTCTACCTTTCCTCAGTTTGTCAGGAACACTACATTCTTCCAGTCTATCAGATTTGTAACATAATAGTTATCCTTGGCTCTTTACTCTCCATCATCTCCATAAACAATTAGTTGCCAAGACTTATTGATTCAAGCTCTTTAATATTTGTCTCTTATGTTCTTTTCTTTTTGGACTCTAGGTAAGCCCTCACCATCTTTCAAATGGGCTATTTGTAATAACTTTTCAAGTGGTCAGAAGACCAACTTTGGCCTTGTTTCTTTTACTTCTTTTTAAGTTTTTTTTTTTTGCAAGGCAGTGGGATTAAGTGGCTTGCCCAAGGCCACACAGCTAGGTAATTATTAAGTGTCTGAGGCTGGATTTGAACTCAGGTACTCCTGATTCCAGGGCCGGTGCTCTCTCCACTTTGCTACCTAGCTGCCCCAACCTTGTTTCTTCTTTCTCTATTCTTCATGCACTTCCTAAATCAGTATTCTTAAAGTACAGAGATCAAGAAGCTTCAGTGGCTCCATTGCTCTTAGGAGTACACATTTGTCCATTTACCCTGTAAAGCCTTCACACAGGGTGAAGCCAAGAGGGTGGTGTGAAAGCAGGAAACCCCAGCAGCTCTCCCCCCAGACCACTCTAAATGCCTTAAAATTATTACTTATCAAATTCTGGAGTGACAGAACCCATAGAAAGACTAAGTGAAACAATTTTTGAATGCAGGGCAACTTGGAAGATCTGTGGGAAGGGTCTGTTCTACCGGGATTGGAAAGGACTGTAGCACAGCCTGGGCCATGCTGGAGTAAATGAGCTCCAGACATCCGGGAACAGTTGGTGGGTGCCTGGGTCCCTAGGTTGCTTGGGTCCCTGGGGGCACCTGGCCGTTTTCCAACCTCTAAGCCTAGGGATTGCCAAGGACAACTTTCAGCTCAGGCCTCAAGGCAGCCCCACCCCTGGAACCTACAGAGCCACCCAGTAGTTGCTTCCAGAATGCTCAGCCTACAAATGATAAGTAGGTCAGTGGATACTGCAGAGGTCTCTCTGCTATCCCTGAGACACGATTCTGCTGCTTTACCCATACTCAGATCTGGGTCGCATTCCAGGCCCCCATATTGCCATAATGAAGTAAGGACCCACCACTCCAGGGTAGAGGGGAGGGCTTGTGGTCATGCACAGATCAGAGCACAGGCCAGGAGAGCAGTCAGAGTCTCTCATAAGACCTTGGAGGAACTGAGGTCTCTGGTGGGGGTGGGGGTGGGGGTGGGGGGGATTGTCCCTGAAAAAACTCAAAAACTTGGGAAAGTGCATCCCCAACCTTGGAAGCAGACTGACCTTAACAAGGAGTTAAAATCAGGTCATAGGCTGGGGAAATGAGCAAACAACAGAAGAAAAAGAATCTGACCCACAGACAGTTATGATGGTCATAGGGAGGATCAAAATCTACATTCAAAAGAGAAAAATAACAAAGTCACAGCTTCTGTGTCCAAAGCCTCCAAGAAAAAGAGGAATTGGTTGCAGGCTATGCTAGACCTCAAAAAAAAGATTTTGAAAAGCAAGTAAGAGAGGTAGAAGAAAAATTAGGAAGAGAAATGAGAATGATGTGGGAAAAATCATGAAAACCAAGTTAACTGCTTGGTGAAGGAGATATAAAACAATATTGAAGAAAATATCATGTTAAAAACCAGTTTAGGTCAAATGGAAAAAGCAGTCCAAAAAGATAATGAGGAGAAGAATGCCTTAAAAAGAAGGATTGGCCAGATGGAAAAGAAGATATAAAAACGCTTTGAAGAAAATAATTCCTTCAAATGTAGAATGGAGCTAAGGAAGTGGAATTCTTTGTGAGAAATAAACAATAAGCCAAAACCAAAAGAATGAAAAATGAGGAAGAAATGTGAAATATCTCATTGGAAAAACAACTGACCTGGAAAACAGATCCAGGAGAGAGAATCTAAACATTATTGGGCTAAAAGTCATGGCCAGGAAAAGAACCTAGACTTTCTCTTTCAAGAAATTCTCCAGGAAAATTGCCCTGATATCCTAGAAGCAGAGGGCAAAATAGAAATTGAAGGAATCCACCGATCACCTCCTGAAAGAAAGCCCAAAAAATAATTCCCCAGGAATATTATAGTCAAATTTCAGAACTTCCTAGTCAAGGAGAAAATATGACAAGCAGTCAGAAAGAAACAATTCAAGTATTGTGAAGCTGCAGTCAAGATTATACAGGATTTAGCAGCATCCGCATTAGGGACTCATAGGGCTTGGAATATAATATTCTGGAAGGTAAAAGAGCTTGGGATGCAACTGAGAATCAACTACCCAGCAAAACTGAACATCCTCTTCCAGGAGAAAAGATGGACTTTCAGTGAAATGGGAATTTAAAATGTTCCTGTTGAAACAGCTAGAACTGAACAGAAAGTTTGATCTTCAAATACAGGACTCAAGGTAGATCTAGAGAGGGTGGAGGAGAAGGGTAAAATTATGAGGGATTTAATCATGATGAACTATGTGTATTCCTGCATGGGAAGATGATACTGATAATACTTATATGAACCTTCTCATTTATTAGAGCAGTTAGAAGGAGAGTATATATAGACAAAGTACAGTAGGGAACTAAATTAATGGTATAATATAGTATAGATGGAGTCAGTGGATGAAAAAGAAATGTACTGGAAGGGAAAGGAGAGGTAGAATGGGCCAAGATATTTCACATAAAAGAGGCAAGAAAAAGCTTTTGCAACAGTGTGAAAGTGGGGGGATGCAAGGGGGAATGAGTGAGCCTTTATTCTTATCAGAAATGCTCAGAGAGAAAATAATATACATACTTAAAGAAGAGGAAAGAGATGGGAGAAGGGAACAGGAGGAGAGAAGAGAGGGTGTAGTTGATAAAAGAGAAGGAAGATTGTGGGAGAGGGTAGTCCAATAAAATACACTTTTGAAGAGGGACAAGGTGAAAGTTGAGAGAATAGAATAAATGGGGGTGGGGATGAATAGGATGGAGGGAAACAGCTAACAATAACAACTGTGGGGAAAAATATTGAAGCAATTCTCTGTTGGACTTAAAATAAAGAATGTTATCCATTCCAAAGACAGAGCTGATGGTATCTGAATACAGACTGAAGCACATTTTTTTCTCCATCTTTGTTGGGAGGAGAGGCTATTATGTTTACTTTTACATCAAGACTATTATAGTAATATGAAAATTAATTATAGTTAAAAAAAGACCTTCATACTTTGGCTTTCATTTAGCTTTTTATGGTATTGGTCTAAATGTAATGTCAGCTAGACTCCTATCCAGTTTTCCTAGCAATTTTTGTAAAATAGTGAGACCTCCCCCCCCCCCCCCCCCCAAGGAGCTGGGATCTTTGATTTTGTTGAACTCTAGGCTATTAGGTTCATATATTTCTGAACAACAAAATCAAGCCCTAACCCTCATTTGTCCAACAGAACTTTTTTTTTTTTTGTTTCATTTCATGTACTCTGTACTGTAGCCAAACAGGTATATTTCTGTTTCTTTTATGTGATTTTCTATTTCCTACATGGAAAAGGGACTTTATAGTTCCTTCAATAATACATTAATATATTTCTATTATATATTACCACAGATATATATATATATATATATATATATATATATAATTACATGCAATTATATATATTTTCCTACAGCACAGCCAATACTTGAAATTTTCCTTTTTTTTTTCAACTTTGCAATCCTATAGATATGAAGTGGATTCTTAGTGTTGCTTTAATTTGCATTTCTATAATGCAGATTTGTGATTTGGAGCATTTTTTTTTTTTTAGGTTTTTGCAAGGCAAACAGGGTTAAGTGGCTTGCCCAAGGCCACACAGCTACAGCATTTTTCATATACATACATATATATATATATATATGTATATATACGTACTTATGTTTCTATACATACTTATGTTTCTACACACACACACATATATATATGCATATATATATGTATATATATATGCTATGTTGATAAATTGGATTTCTTTCCTTGAAAACAGCCTGCTTATGTTTATATCTTTGACTGTTTATCAAATGGGGAATGACTTTCATTTTATTAATTTCACACAGTTCCAACTGTATCTTGGAAATGAGTCTTTTATCAGAAATTTACTACAAAGATTTTCTCCAGGTAACTTTGCCTTATCATCTTAGCTACATTGCATTTGCAATATGCAAAAACTTATAAATATTTTTATAAACAAAAGTTTCCATTTTATCTTTTGCAGTCCTCTGTCCTTTGTTTAGTTATAAACTTTTTCCCTCTTCATGGATCTTAAAGATAATTTCTTCCTAGTTCCTCTAACTTGTTTAGGATATGACCTTTTAATTCCAAGCCATGTATTGGAGCTTATCCTTTTATATGATATTTAGTATCTCATTTCTGCTAGACTGCTATCTATTTTCTTTCTTTTTTGTTAGGGTTTTTTTTTTTTGCAAGGCAATGGAGTTAAGTGGCTTGCCCAAGGCCACACATGTAAGTAATTATTAAGTGTCTGAGGCTGGATTTGAACTCAGGTACTCCTGACTCTAGGGTCAGTGCTCTATCCACTGCGCCACCTAGCCGCCCCTACTGTCTGTTTTCCTAGAAGTTTTTGTCAAGTAGTGAATCCTCCTCCCAGCACCTGGGATCTTTGGCTTTGTTGAACTCTAGACTATTTGGATATTTTGCTTCTATACAATGTGTACTTCATCTGTGACACAAATTGAACTTTCTATTTTTGAACTATTGCCAGATTGTTTTGATGATTTTTGTTTTGTAGTTCAGTTTTATATCTGGTTCTACTTTATCTCCTGCTCACCTTCCTTTTTTCCTTCATTTCCCTTGAGGTTCTTCACTTTGTTTTAGGAGATGGCGTTTTGACAAACCAAACAAAATGGTTTTTTTATGATTTCCAAATAATAAGTTCAGTGGGACCTTGGAATTCTCTGGATCTTTCAGTCAGTTTTGAAGATCTACTATAAACAGTATCACTTACAAAAAGCCTATTGCTTTCTGTATCACGTAGATCTCCACTAAATGCATGGATAATTCTCATAAAATTTCTTTATAGATGGGAAAATAAGCATATGATTTACGTTATTGATAGATGTCTTGTGTGCCTAATTTTGTTATTGGTATGATCTGAAGAGTTTTTTTCACAACTTGCTATTTTCCTTTAACTATCTGGAGATATCTTTTATATATCTTGAGAGTTGGTCCTTCAGTGTTCTCAAAATTGTATTGTTTCCAGCAGAGTAGTGTCCATGCATTTTGGTCTAGTACAGCTGTGTTTTTCTTTGCTGTTGCCATTGTCATTTCCTAAATAAACACAGAATCCAAATATAGTGACTTCACTGTTTTTTATGATGGTAAGCATTTATGCTAGGGATATTTGAAACCTTTTTTATTCTTTGACAGCTTATTGTCTTCTTTCCCGTTTCATCTTTATATCTTTCTGACCTTTACCACTTAGAATTTGTGATGGAAAAGAGGAAGAAATTTAGGTCTTTTCTGACATATGCTCTAGATTTTTTGGTGAACAGATTTGTTTAGTTGCAGGTATTTTTTTTTATATATGTGTGTGTGTATGTGCTTTAGTGAAAATAATTTAATATTAAAAGATATTCCATTTTATTACACAATTATGAGCCTTTTGAATTTTTCTTGACTATATCAAGAGACCCTATCCAGTGTCTACAGACTGATATAGTAAAAACAGAATTTGGTACATATTACTTAAAAGTTACTGCAGTGGATTGGAGTTCTAGAACCTTCTTCTTTTGAAAGATACTTAGTAACTATGTGATTTAATTTTCTTAAATCTTTTTGAACTTCTTTGCTTCCTAGAGTCATGTACTTAGAGTTGGGAGGGACCTTAGAAGTCATTGTGTTAAACCTCCTCATTTTACAGAAGAAGAATCTGAAACCCAGAGAGGTTAAGGGACTTGCCCAGGACCATACAGCTATTAAATATCTGAGGGAGGATTGAACCCAGGTTTTCCTGCCTCCCAAGTCTGGCACTCTCATCTACCAAACCATATTCATTATCTATACAAATTTGTTAAGTTAGACTAAATAATCTTTAAATTCCCTGCCAGTATGCAAGTGCTATGATTTTATGAATGTATTTATTTTTCAGACAGGTAACATTCCATACATTGTTTTAATTTAATTAATTTTTTTTCACAAAATTTTCTTTTTGAAGATGTTCTCAGTTCAGCTGACTCTTGGAGAACAGACCTGGCAGTCAGAAGGGAGCAGTATAAAGAAAGCCCAACATGCTGCTGCCAACAAAGCCTTGAGGGAAACTACTCTTCCCAAACCTACTCCTCGACCTCCAAAAAACAATAATAATAGTAATCCAGGTAATTCAGTGCTGAATTGTATCCTTTTCTTATATTGTGTTTGTACCCTTTCCTTGTTCACTTTTGGAACAGAAAGAAGAGCTTTGGTTGTGTTGTATCAGAATAGTTCTATAATCACCAAGGAATTTTAGAATGATAAACTGGGGAACAATGGAGTTATGGCAGTTAAAGGTAAAAACTTAATAGTGAATCCTGAGGTTTAAAACAATTTAACAGAGTACTACATTTACCTCTCCAGGGTTTTGTTTTTAAGAGTTAATAAAAGGTAGTATATTCACATAGGTATTCACTTATTAATTTACCAGTTTATCCATCACTGGGTATCATTTGGATTCGAAAGAATTTTGGGCAATTTCTGCCCTCAAAGAATTTGCAATCTAATTAATCTTTCCATATATACACAGACTCATGCATGCAAGTCACATAAATGTTTATTCACTTTTCTATAAATGTGATGAGTAAAGGAAATTGAACAGGTCATCTGCTCAATTTTTCTGAGTTTTCTTTCATTTTCAAGAACCTCCTGATTTCATCCTGATCTATTTTCCCCAGTCTGACCCTACCATCTTTATAATTTATATTCTGTCTTCTATAGAAATAGTGAATATGTTAGATTGACTCTTCTGTTTTCAGCTTATTCTTATACCAGCAGCACCAATGAACTTTGGTTTTCACACTCATAATCAAAATGACATTAATGGTCGTTTTGCAGATCATGAGGAAATTAACTATCCTTTGGAAAATGGGAAACATCTTTAAACTTTTTAAATGTTTCTGGATTATAAAAATCATAATTTTCACTAACCATTTGTTGAGTTCTATTATACAGTATTCTAGCTACTTAGGGGTGCAAAGAAATAAAATATGTAGTCCTGTCCATAAATTATAATCTATTTATAGCTAGGACATAAACAAAATAGATTAAAAAATGGCATTATATAAATGCTAAATGAAATGGTGTAGCGCAAAAAGTACTGTAGGAGTTTTAAGGGCACAATAATTACTGAGGACTGGTGCAGTTGGATAATGGAGATACTAGAATTACGTTTTGAGAAATGGGTAAGATTTAAACAAATAGAGAGGAAGGGAGGTAAGGGGAAAACACAAGCAAAAGTATGTGGTGCAGTTGGAAAACAGTGAGTAGTTTGCATGGTTCTAGCAAAGGGTGATTCCTCTTTGAGTTTCTGTCATCCTTCAGAGTACAGCTCAGGACCCACCCCCTGGAGGAGTTATTTCTTTTTTTTTTTTTTTTTGGCTTTTGGTTTTTGCAAGGCAATGGGATTAAGTGACTTGCCCAAGGTCACACAGCCAGGTATTAAGTGTCTGAGACTGGATTTGAACTTAGGTTCTCCTGACTCCAGGGCTAATGCTCTATCCACTATGCCACCTAGTTGCCCCCTGATAAGATCCTTGAGGGAAAGGACAGTTTCATTTAATCAATGTGTCCTCAGAGTCTAGTAGATGCTTAAGAAATGTTTGTTGAGTGCTTGCTTCGGCAGCACATCTACTAAAATTGGAACGATACAGAGAAGATTAGCATGGCCCCTGCGGAAGGATGACACACAAATTCGTGAAGCGTTCCATATTTAAAAAAAAAAAAAAAAAGAAATGTTTGTTGAATTGGATCAAAATTCACATGTGATGATGCCAAAAGCTCCCCTTTAAGTACTCTAGGCATCAGCTATATGAGGCTTCTAATTCTTGTTGATTCTCATTTTACCCTCTCCCATTTCTGGTAGTCTTGTTCACGTTATTCCTCATGCTTGGAATGGACTTCCTATACCCATTACCTCTAATTGAATCCTTTTGGAGACCTGACTTTCCATCAAAGTTTGACCTTGAAGGGCAGCTAGGTGGCACAGTGGACAAAGCACCGGCCCTGGAGTCAGGAGTACCTGGGTTCAAATCTGGTCCCAGACACCCAACAATTACCTAGTTGTATGGCCTTGGGCAAGCCACCCAACCCATTTGCCTTGCAGAGTCCTAAAACAAAACAAAACAAAGTTTAACCTTGAGACCAAACCCTCCATGACCTCTCCAAGGAGTGAATTCTGCTTCCTTGGATAGTCCTATTTTGGGGCTTCTTGTACTCATCCTATTCTAACTCAAATCATAGTTATTTACATTCATGCGTTGCCTCACTTCAGTCCTCTCCATTAGGTTATAAACAACTTCTGGGTAGCTAGGTATATAATGTATAGAATATTGAGCTTTTTAGTCAGGAACACCTGATTTTGAATCTGCTTAAGACACTTAATTAGTTGTATTAATCTGGGTAATTCACTTGATCTCTCTTTGCCTCTAGTGGTTGTTGTGGGGATCAAATAACTTAATATATGTAAAGCATTTTTCAATCTTAAAGCAATATATAAAGATGATAATGATGATGATGATGGTATCTTTGTTTTATCCCTGGTGTCTTGCACATGGTAGGTATATAAGAATGGTTTTTAAAAACTGAATTGAATAAAAACTTGGACATTTGATTAATATGATTATGTCCATTAGCCTAGAGACATTTAATATAGACATTTAATTTAATAAAGACATTTATTTAAAGAATATCATTTGAAGGAGTAAATATCAGTTACTGATTATAAGACTTTATATTATATAATGATCCAAATATTCCAACTATGCCTCTTTGTGCATCCATGTCAAATGAAGTTATTTGTAATAGATAACTTCATTATTATATTTGGTTTAGCTTTTTTTTATATTTTTATTAACTTTTTTCTTAGTTTACTCCCTTCGCTACCATATTTCCTCACTTTGGAACAATTCAATAAGAACTATTAAATAATCATTCTTTGAAAGTGAGATGCTTTACTTAGCACAGATAGATTTAAATCAACAACTAGGGGATAGCTGGTGTCCTGGCAACCCTAGGTACATCTCAAAGAAGTCATTTTAGTTTTTCCTTTGTAGAAAGAAGAAAACTTGTTTTCTTTTTTGCTGCATATTATGCTTTAATTGTTTGTGAAGAAAGTGACAAAGAAATAGCACTGTCTATTACAAAGTCTACTCTGAGAGTTACGTAGTGGGCATTTTGTATTTTGTGGCACAAGTTTACTATAGAAGGAGTATTTCAAAACAATACTACTTTTACTACCTTTCATTTAATAAGCTCACAATAAATTTTTCTTAAATTGAATGGAACTGAAACAGTTTGTCCTTTTCCAAGTAAGCTATGACAGCTCTCAGTTATCTAAATTTAAAACCTCACCTTTTTTGGGTTATAGTTTTCTCATCGTAAACTTAGGAGTTAAGGCTACATTAAGAGAGGCCTAATAGTGTCTGGAATACGTGGGTCATGGTTAGAGAGTCTTTATATACTCTGCCCTTGCTAGGCCATAGTTGAGTATTCAGTTCAGAGTACCATATTTTAGAAATAGCATTGAACTGGTATGATAAACCCCCAAAATCATGTAATAATGAGAATTAGTTGAAAAATTAGGGATATTGAACCTGGAGAAAAGAAGAGCCGGGGAGGGGAAAAGCTAATAGAAGAGAGAATAGTTTTGTTGGACTTCTTGAAACTAGACCTGCCTGGGTGGGAGTGGATTCTATTTCACTGGAGATCTTAAGGAGAAACTAGATGAAGAATTATTGGTTATATTATAGAAAAAATTTATTTTTTAGTATCCTGAGGTTGGATTAGATGATCCATAAGGCTCCTTTCAACTGTTTCTGAGTCTCTGATGAGGTGATCTCCAAGGTCCAATGCTAGGGAGTGCTTAAGAAATAAAATTGGGTTCCAACTTTAATATTGTCTGTTTTAGGTAAGGATTTCCCCTCATGATATTTTATTTTGTATTCTAAGAATAAACATGAAATCTAAAAGATTAAATAATTTTATTCATTCATCCATTATATATCATTAGGAAAAACATGATCTTAAGCAAATTATCCTTATTGAGTTAATTAAATTTACTTTTTAAAGTTATTTTTACTTAAGGGCTTACCAAATTCTCTTTGAATAAGATTCTAAATTACCTGTTTTATTGCTGATGTTTAATTTCTTAATTAAGCATAACTTGATCTCAATTAGTATAAATAATGAATACCTTGAAGTGGTCTGTCCCATTTGAATTTTCATTGCATATTTCCTTTGGACTGGAACCAATTTCATATTTTATCTCCAATTATTTTTATAATAATTATATTTAATAATATAATATTTATCATAGTTTACCTTTAATTATAACTTTGAATAGTATAGTTTTGAATAATGTGAAGAAACTTTTTCTTTTTTAACAAGGCAATTAGGGTTAAGTGACTTACTTATAGCTTGTTGTTGTTATTGTTGTTTTTTTCATCCTTTTGTTATCAAAGAGGACCATGACACCAGGTAGGTGATATACTATGACATGCAAATGAATTGGATTTAAGTAATGGAGTTTTTGTGACTTTGTATTCCCCACATCTAGTAGTGCTTTATACATGTTTTTGCCCTATTATTTTTAAATGTGTTCAGATTCACCTCAGGTTTATAATTTATGTATATATGTGTGTATATATATATATATATATATAATGTTCATAAATTAACAAGGAAAATTTATATTGATACAGTTGAAAAATGATTTACTTCCCCACCCCACAATTTTGTTGAGTTCATTGTTTTGCAGAACCATTATTTTTTATTCAATTCACAGTTCTTATTGCTGTGACATTCTATAATGACATTTTTATTTATTCAATAAGAATTGATCTGTGCTAAATTATCTCTCCACTGGAACCATCTAGTTTAGTGACCAGATATAGATCAGAATGACTGGAGAGAGCCGTGAATACAGTGGTAGTCGTTTAGAGGTCTCAGATTGACTGAGGCAACCCAAGTCATTAAGGCTAGGTAAGAAATTAAAAAAATTCAATCTGGGAGGGGAAGACCCTCAGGGTTTTCGTGCCACTTAGCTGCCCCATGAAGAAACTGAGAATTGTGAACTTGTTTTTTTGGAATAGATTACAAGAAATCTCTAGATCAAAAACTCAGAAAAAGAAAGAACAAGGACTACTTACTTATGTACTTTGTTCTTTCCTGCTCTGATAATAATTATATTCTTAGAATAAGAAAATCATACAAATGGTTTTCTATACTGAATTTCACTGTCCTCCATTTTCATTTTCTAGTCATCATAATAAAATATAGTTATAAGTATAAATTACATTTTTATTGTAGAAATATTTTACATGCATTTTTCTTTTATCTAAACAGGCAGTATAACTCCAACAGTGGAACTAAATGGTCTTGCTATGAAAAGGGGAGAGCCTGCCATCTACAGGCCTTTAGATCCAAAGCCATTCCCAAATTACAGAGCAAATTACAACTTTCGGGGCATGTACAATCAGAGGTTTGTATATCTTCAATTACTTTTTGCTTTGATTTTGTTATTATAAGCTGTTTTAGTTGTAACCAACTCAAGTTATGCATCTACTCTATATTCTAGCCAAATTGAAAAACTAGTCCCTGAATTTTTTTTTCTGAAAAATTTTCTGTTTTTAAAATTTGAAATGACTTAACAGTCATTACCTCAATGCTTTCAAACAAGGTGGAACACTGTTTGTGGAATGCACTCCCTCCTCATCTTCACTTTTGAGGAGTGGAGATCTCTTTCTTTAAGATGTAACTCATTTCTCTGTATAGTTCTTTCCAATCAAACCATGTGAAAAATGTTCTCTCCTTCCTTAAATATTTATAGAGTATTTTTCTAGTTCTAAATTATTTTTTCATCAATTCTTGCCTTGTCATGAGTATGTTATTTTTGGATGTGTTTCTCTCTCTCTCTCTCTCTCTAAGAGCATAAATTTCTGAAGGGTAGTAATGTTTTTTTTTCTTTTTGACTTTCTATTCCCCAGCATCTAGCAGTGCTTTTTACATGTTTTTGTCCTATTATTTTTAAATGTGTGCAGATTAGCCTCAGGTATATAATTTATATTATATTATCAAGGAAAATTTGTAATTGATTATATATATGTATACATATATATGTATATGTATATATATATATATATATATATATATATATATATACATAAAACTGATACAGTTGAAAAATGATTTACTTCCTCCACCCCACAATTTCTGTTGAGTTTATTGTTTTGCAGGACCATTAATTTTTATTCAATTTACAGTTCTTATTGTTGGGTGACATTTTCATTTATTCAATAAGAGTTTATTTTCTGACTAATCTGTGCTTACTGTCATACTATTTGCTTTGCCTAATGTTCTTTACAGTTTGGGTCTATGGGCAGGAAAATGTAGGGCATTTTTGG
Organism: Macrotis lagotis; assembly: GCF_037893015.1. Lineage (NCBI taxonomy): Eukaryota > Metazoa > Chordata > Mammalia > Peramelemorphia > Peramelidae > Macrotis > Macrotis lagotis. The sequence continues at coordinate 403,419,976 of NC_133666.1, forward strand.
GGGCTGCAGAGTTATACAGAAGATATATATATATATATATATATATATATATATATATATATACACATATATACATATATTTATATACACACATATATAATTACTCTAAACTTTGTATAATTTTGTGAGGATGTATACTTTTGTGAGGATGTATAAATTTGTGAGGATGGTAAATGTAGAAGCGTTTAAAACTATTATCAATGAGTTTCTTGAATCTGGTTAAGATTGTAGACATTTGGGTGTAATCCCTTGGAATTTTCCCCAGAATATTTCTTTTCCTTTGCTTCTTAAATTTAGAGAAGTAGTTTGCTGTAACTTGAACTTGGAGTTAGAAGACATGTTTGAGCCCTTGCTTAGGTCCTTATTCTGAGCCATTTACATTCTCAAAGCTTCAGTTTACTCATTTGTAAAGTTCTTATATTATTTGATTATATTAATATTATAATATTATATTATTGCAGAGTTTTTGTAAGAAAAGTAATTTGTAAACTGCCAAGTGATGATATACAAATATAGATGATTATAATTGCTTTCTCAATTTTAATTTTAGCAAATATTAATTAAGCTAAAAATTACTGAGTTATAAAATGAAAACCATAGATCTATCCTCAAGAAAATAAAGTCTTATAAATAGGATTTTCTTTAGGTTTACTCACATATTTTTTTTTTCAGTAATAGACTGACTTATGAAGAAACAATTGCACAACAAATGTTACTCCTTAGAGTTCACTATATATTGTCCATGATGGGATGGTAATAATCTCCCTGATGTGGAAGCTTCCTCTTCAATGCAGGGGGCAAACTGTGAACATATTGTCTTGATTCTTTTCCTATGTCTGCATATTCTCTATAAAATTCCCAACTTGATGAAAGATTTCTTTTGTTTTATTTACTATATTGCAGATAGCATAGTAGCATTTTATACTTTTATTACTTTCTATTCATACGTATTCTTGATGTCTTTTAACTCCTAGTCATTAGGCCGTGCCTAATAATAATATGCTATAGCCTGCTTTTGTTTACTATGTAACTTATATTACCTTTTGGATCACTTAAAATCTTAATTATTCTGAGATCAGAGCACTCCATAATTTACAAGCTTATAGAATCACTGAAGGAATATTGATATTAAAAATATATTTTTTGATTTTTGTAGTTTGTTTAGGTTGGATAATTGAAAAGAAATCTGGGTAACATGTACTTTTCATCTACTTTGCTTTTCCAAAATGATTGGTGAGGCCAATTTCTTTTGAATGAACTTATATTATTGAGAAAGCATTTAGTCTCCCATGCTTGAGTCAACGAAGTAACAATTGCAAACCTTCTATTTGTACTATGAACAGGACATCTTCAAGTATATCTTGCCTTGCCTTATATCTCATTTGATACTGATCATTTTCAATGAGGAGCATTGAAAAAGTTAATTTTATTTTGAAATCTGGCATGATTTTTAGAATATAAATGGAAAATATTTTGTTTAAGGACAAGGTCAAGTACTTTTTAGCCAACATCAAAAAAAAAAAAATAGGCACCTATATCACCTTAGTCTATTTTTCTGCCTGAAGTAGTCAACTTAGAAAATTGACTATAAATGCCTCCTGTTTTATTATTCAAGGATTCCCTAGATGCAGATATATATCATTCTTTTGTAATAATGCTGTCTATTTTTTCCCCTCATTCTTTTAGAATTTCCCCTTTGTGAAATAGCTTGAAAATCAACCCCTGTGTACTTTTAAAATTCTATTAGATCCAGCATAGATTTCTTTCTTTCATCTATATTCGATTCATCTCATCAGGTTCCATTGCTTCTTCTTTGTATCAGGTACCGAATTATTACAGTAAATTGTGGTGGTTCTACTAACCTTGCTGATGAGAATAATTCACTATATAAATGCTAACATTTATTTCATTTCATAGCTATTTATTGCCCTTTCAGTTTTATGTACTTGTAATCTTGGGAAAATGTGGCATAATTGGGTTTATGCCAAGATTTCTGTAGGCAGTTTTTTTTTTTTTAGGTTTTTGCAAGGCTTTTTCCCTTTTCACATTTTTTGGAGTTGACATTGTGTAAATTGGATTGTAGTTTCTACAGTCAAATGCTGTTTTCTTTTTGCTTTTTATCTTTTTTCTGATTTGCTATTGATTTTGATCTTTGTTCTGATTGATAATTAAGTACACACAGACACTTGATTGTGAAATTACTGGCCATGTCTGTAAACCAGTTTTTCCTATTGACCTGGATGAAAGATGAAATGACTGAGGAAACAAAGATTTGAGCTTCTGACATTACGATTTATTAAGTAACACATGCCAATTGCCTAACAAATTGTCACTGGATCCCTTCCTCAACCTAGGGTTGGACCCTGAATATAGGGGAGAAATGGTTTTATCCAACAAGAAACAATCAAATAGGACCAATTAATTAAAAGAAGACAATGCAGTTTAGGTAATTTGATTTCCAATTGTACTAAAGATTAGGGACTTTCTTAAATAGGTACAGTTCCCTGAACTTCTAAGTCTAAACTGTTCAGGGTCAGTTTTTAGATTGAATATATAGATTACTTGAGATATACAATTGTGAGAAAATTCATTGCATAAATATTTGGATTTGACCGGTTTTCTGGTCACTATGATCTAGATTCTTAGTTAAGGGTATCTAAACAGTGGTCCAACTTTCCAGCCATGCAGGGTTAGGTTTAAACAGTGTATCAAAGTTTTCTCCAAATTCCAACAATTGAATAAAGTTTTCTCATAGGATAGAATTTGGACTAGACCAATAATTTAATAGAAAGGATACTGAGTTAGCTCCAGAATTGAACCACAAGATGGACTCAATGTGATTCACTCAAATTTCCATAAATAGCCACTTGCTGTCCTCAATTCCCTCACTATTAAGGTATAATCATTTTGGGGATTATTTTTGGTGCTAGACATATCTGTCATCTTCTGTTTCTTGTCCTTTGGGAATGTATTAATTACACTTTGAGTAGTCTAAATGCCTTTTCCTTCATCAGTTTCTTTATCCTGAATCATATTTTCCAAGATAATTTTCAGTTTTTTCCCTTGGGCCCAGTTTTGCATAGCAGTGCTGACTGTCAAGGCATGTGCTGACTTAGTTTTGAGTATCTTGTAAAATTCTTCCTTTAAGTTTTACTATTTTTTAATTTCTTAGCATAAAAGTGGCAGCTATCACGGAATTCTGGAGTCTTATGGGGTAATGAAGAAAGTCTTTCCATTATATCTGACTAGTGATCATACAGACTTTGTTTGAAGACCTCCACTGAGGAGAATCCCATTTACCTTTTGGGGCAGTCTGTTTTACTTTGGGCAACTCTAGTTATTAGGAAGTTTTTCTCCACATACCTTTAAAGCTCATCTTTTCCAAGTAAAATTTGGATGAATAAACACACAAGTTGCATGAAACTGCTTAATATGTTCCTAGTCCCTTGCTGAGTACTACCAATATAGAGATGAAAACCAGTGCAGGCCTTGCTTTCAAGGAGCTTGTCTCCTAGTAGGGGAAGACAACACATCTAGTGGAGTGTTGGTCAAGGAGGGATATTTGGTCAGGGAATCACAGGGGTTATATTTGGAGTCAGAGTAATTGATCTCTCCTCACCAGGAATGGTAGTGATGATATGATCCCTGTTTCCAGAGCAAGAAGTGGAAAGCCCAGTGGGGTAGGGGACATATCTTTTTTTTGGGGGGGGGAATTGCAAGGCAATGGGGTTATTTGCCCAAGGCCACACAGCTAGGTAATTATTAAGTATCTGAGGTCACATATGAACTCAGACCTTCCTGACTCCAGGGCCAGTGTTTTATTCACAGTGCCATTTAGCTGCCCTGGGGATATATCTTGAAGTGGCATGGAATGAAAATAACCTGGAAGCAAATATGATGAATTCTCAAGGCCCCAGAGTGATAGGTGAAGTGTTGCGGATTGCAGGTAGTATTCCATCTCCACTATCATCTTATGTCTCTTCTATCTTTTGTAGTTTAAACTTCTTGAAAACCCTCTCTACAGCAGATGCTTAGACTTTCTCTCCTCTCGCTCTCTTTATAACCCCTTACAATCTGACCTCTGACCATATCACTCCACTGGAACTACTCTTTTCAAATCTAGCAACCTTTTTCCAGTCCTCATTCTCTTTGACTTCTCTATAGCCTTTGTTATTTTATCATTCTCTGCTCAATACTCTCTTATCTTTAGGTCTCTTGGACTCCTTGCTCTCTTGGTTCTCATGCATCTCTGTTCCTTTTCTGGATCTTCTTTAGGATCATGCCTCTAACTATAGGTATTCTTCAGGGCCCTCTTCTTTTCTTGTTCAGTACTTGGTGATCTCATTAGCTCCCATGGATTTAATTACTATCTCTATACCGTTAATTCTCAAATCTATGTTACCTAAATCTCTTTACTGACCTTTAGTCTCTCATCTCCACCTGCCCTTCATGCATATTGAACTGGATATGCAAGTAGGTATCTTAAATTCAAATTGTCCAAAACAGAATTCATTATTTTTTCTCTTAAACTTCTCTCCCCCACCCCCAAACTTACCCTATTATTATAGAGGATAGCACCATCCTTCCAGTCCCTCAGACTTGCAATGTAGGAACCATCCAGAATTCCTTACTTTCTCTTTCCATATCCAAGCTTTGGCCTTTTCAACACGTCTTGAGTATTCCCGGTCTCTTCTTTGACACTATTACCCCTCCAGTGCAGGTGTTGATCACCTCACCTTGGATTATTGCAATAGTCTGCTGATGGATTTATCTGGCTTAATTCTCTCTGCACTTCAATCCACCCTTCATTTATCCACTAAAGTTATTTTTCTCAGGCATATGTCTAATCATATTACTGCAGACCATTCTCCCCACCAATCTCAATAAACTCCAGTAGCTACCACTTGTCCCCCAGTAGCAAATACAAAATTCTTTGTTTGGCATTCAAAATGTTTCATAACCCAGCCCTCTTCCTCTCTTTTTTTTATTTTTTAGAAAGATTTTATTTATTTTGAATTTTACAATTTTCCCCCCATTCTTGCTTCCCCCCAACAAGAAAGCATTCTGTTAGTCTTTACATTGTTTCCATGGTGTACATCGATCTCAGTTGAATGTGATGAGAGAGAAATCATATCCTTAAGGAAGAAAAATAAAGTATGAGATAGCAAAATTACATAATAAGATAAGGTGTTTTTTTTTTCTAATTTGAAGGTAATAGTCTTTGGTCTTTCTTCAAACTCCACAATTCTTTCTCTGGATACAGATGGTATTCTCCATTGCAGATGGCCCCAAATTGTCACTGATGGAATGAGCAAGTCCATCAAGGTTAGGGTGTAAAATGTTTTTCTGATTCTGCTCATCTTGCTCAGCATCAGTTCATGCAAATCCTTCCAGGCTTCCCTGAATTCCCATCCCTCCTGGTTTCTAATAGAACAATAGTGTTCCATGACATACATATACCACAATTTGTTAAGCCAGCCCCCAGTTGAAGGACATTTACTTAATTTCCAATTTTTTTGCCACCACAAACAGGGCTGCTATAAATATTTTTGTACAAGTGATGTTTTTACCCTTTTTCATCATGTCTTCAGGGTATAGACTCAGTAGTGCTGGATCAAAGGGTATGCACATTTTTGTTGTCCTTTGGGCATAATTCCAAATTGTTCTTCAGAAAGGTTGGATGGGTTCACAGCTCCACCAACAATGTATTAGTGTCCCAGATTTCCCGCATCCCTTCCAACATTGATCATTGTCCTTTCTGGTCATATTGGCCAGTCTGAGAGGTGTGAGGTGGTATCTCAGAGATGCTTTAATTTGCATTTCTCTAATAAATAATGATTTAGAGCAATTTTTCACATGACTATGGATAGCTTTGATTTCCTCCTCTGTAAATTGCCTCTGCATATCCTTTGACCATTTGTCAATTGGGGAATGGCTTGTTTAATTTTTTGAAAATTTGACTCAGTTTTCTATATATTTTATTTTATTTTTTTATTTTTTAGGTTTTTTTGCAAGGCAAATGGGGTTAAGCGGCTTGCCCAAGGCCACACAGCTATGTAATTATTAAGTGTCTGAGACTGGATTTGAACCCAGGTACTCCTGACTCCAGGGCTGGTGCTTTATCCATTATGCCACCTAGCCGCCCCTATTTTAGGTTTTGTTTTTTTTTTTTTGCAAGGCAATTGGCAATTTCTTTTAAGTCCCAAGTAGAATCCTACCTTTTATGCTGAGGGAAGCCTTCCCAACTCCTCTTAACTCCTCTGCCTTTCCCCTGTTAATTATTTCCTATTTATCTTATATCTAGTTTGTTTTGTATATCTTTGTTTACATTCTTTCTCCTCTATTTGATTGTGAACTTAGTACAAATCTTGGGACTTGATAGGTACTTAATAAATGTTTATTGATTGACAGTGTGATTATGGCTCAATTCTTCAGTGGATCTTCATATGAGCTGATCTTGAGATTCTTTACCATCCTTACCACTCTGTTTTGGGTAGCTTATGTCCTTCCTTAGACTTGGTACCCAGAAACTAGCATATGATCCAGTCAGGGCATCATATAGTGGCAGAATCAAGTAATAATGCACCTTATACTCTTTTTCCATTGCCAAGTTGAATCATTACAAGTTTTCAGTCCAATACAATGTTGAGATCTTTTTCAGCTTAACTGAACTCTATTTCATCTTGTTACCTTTGAGATTGATTTTTTTTCTGGACCCAAGTCTAAGACTCTAGATTTGTCTTTATTAAATTTCATTTTTGTCTCATTCCTGTCCTTTTGAGATATTTTTGAGACCCAGCTTTGATAAGCTATTGTCATTTATGTTTGCTTTTGGTATATTATTGCAGGCTGTCATGATTGTCACATAAAATGATGTATTTTGGTGCCTTTTGGCATAACTCCTTTATTCATTCCCTCAGGGAGAACCTTTGAGTCCTCTTTACTTTTTTAGTTACTATTTGATCTTCTCATTTTATTTATGGTGAGGCTCTAAATATTGATGTCATTACATTCCACTAGCAAGAATTCATTGACCATTGCAAAAACAAAAATGACACAGCAAAATTATCAATAGTAAAATTGCTGTTTTTGACAATCTAAGACTTAGGTGATTTATTATATCTTCTGTTTCCTTTTCTGCCATTTAGTCATTTTTGCTGTAGAAGGGAAAGGAGACGTGTAAGACTGTTTTGTAATTTTATGATTTTTGGGTTGCTGTGTCCAATTTTCAGTTTATGAGCCTCTCTATACTTAGTTAATCTTGTGCTCAGACCACAGACACCTATTCTATCTCTAGAACTGTCCTTGAATTCTTTCAAGCCCAGCAGGACCTTTCAGAGTTAATATTCTATGAATATAGTTTTTGAGAACATAAGGTCAACTCCATGTCACAGTGAAACATTGAAATAGGAAGATACTTAGTTTTCATGATTATATTTATAATGTACAATGTTAAAATATTTACTATGGACATGTTATTCTATCTTGCTTTTTGATACTACATTGAAATTGTCTTGAGAGTTTGATTTTCTTGGTGTTTTTAAAAGCATCTAGGAGATATATAAAGTATCTTCATAGTTTATTTTTGTTTAGTAAACAATGGAAATTGAAAATATTAAAAGTTTTTACTGTTTTATGAAAAACATATTAAAAACCTGAAAAACAGCTGAGATTTTATATAATTAAAATAACTAGCATATTATATTTAAGAGGGCTAGTTTACAGAATTAAAAAATTATAATGAAGTAGACTCTATAGTAATCATTATTATATTGATAGGGTGCTGTGATTCTTTCTCTCCCTTCTTCCTTCCTCCCTCCTTTCCTTCTTTTCATAATGCTTGAATTTTTACGATAAGCAATTTCTGTTTTTTTTTTATTAAAATACATTCTCCCAAACCATATCCAAAAAGCAAAAAAGGGTCATTTTTATTTCTTCTACTGTTTGTTAACTTTAGGTAAACTTCATATCACCCACTTTTATCACTAGATGGCGCAACTTGACCACTGAGTTGAAATGCTATCCAGACATTATTAAGGAAGCATTGGATTGATGAAATGTGATAAGATACCACTATTTTTCACATTTTATCAACCCAGTGCTTGAAAAATGCCTGTATGAATATAATGTCTTCATATTCATATCACCCACATTATATTGCACCTATAAATTTTGTTTCAAGATCAAATGTCTTCACTCACCATGTAAAAGAGCATATTTTCTTCTTACTATGAACTTCATGTTCATCTTCAGGTGAATTTTATCTTGTAAGATAAAAAGAGACTGAAAAGTAAATTTTTTTCATATTTTTAATGATAGGATTAAAAATGGATGCTATAGAAATTGATTCCAGCCATACTTCAATATGTATTCTGCTGTACATATCTTATTTATTCTAGAAGAAAAATATAGACACAGACCAAGATGATATATTAGGAAGAAACAGTTCAGCCTAGCTGTCTTTCATAATAATGCCAGTAAAGAACCTGAAAGAACACCAGACTAAGTCCTTCTCAGGAAATGGAAGGGGTGAGTGAGTCATTTTTTCAGTTCAAGCAAAGTTAGGGAGACAGAGAGGCCTAGGGACACTGGGGACAGGTTCTAGTCAGGAAAGCACAGTAGAGAGCTCCCTAGGACTGGACCAATCTGAGACCTGTGGGACTAATCAGGTCTCAGGACCTGATCTATCAGGGTCCAGTCATACCCTGCATAGAATAGTCAAAGGAACAAACTGGCAGTGCTGTCAACCCAGCTGCTGAGCCTCAGATCTAGGGCCAACTGAGGTGGGAATCAGTGTCTAGTAGTGGTCAAGGAGACCTGAGGCTGTGAACTGGGAAAGATGCAGGAATAATGGAAGTCAGCATTGTAATATTTGATTATCTCCAATTTATTCTTTATGTAGTTTGTTTGTATACTTGCTTGCATGTTGTCTTCCCTGTTAGACTGTGAACTTCTTGAGAACAGGGATCGTCTTTTTTGTCTTTCTTTGTGTCCCCAGTGCTTAGCATAGTATCTGGTAGATGGCATGGGCCCAGAACTGAGTGACCAGAGCAGGGAGTTCAGACCAAGGAACCTGTAAAGCCTTCCAGAGAGACAGAAAAGTGACCAACAGTAATCTACTGGAGCTTCAACCAAGGGTAAGCCATATCAAGGGTGGGAAATTCAAAGCTTGGACCAGTTAGTGATTAGACTTTGTCTTGGACCAAACTGTTTTGTGTGACAGAAATCCTGGGGAACCATGGCATGGTAAAAGAGGTACAAAATCTTACCCAAGGGGTGGCTAGGTGGTGCAGTGGATAAAGCACCGGCCCTGGAGCCAGAAGTCCCTGGGTTCAAATCCAGTCTCAGACACTTAATAATTACCTAGCTATATGGCCTTGGGCAGCCACTTAACCCCATTTGCCTTGTAAAAAAACACCCCCCCCCAAAAAAAAATCTTACCCAAGCAACAGACTCTAAAAAGTAGCAGGAACATCAAAGGCAAAAATCCAAAGTTTCCAGGTCAAAGAAAAAAATACCACAAGTAGTTAGGAAAAAAAAGATTAGATTCAGTCAAGATCATGCAAGATTTAGCAGCCACCACTAAAACTTCCTCTCCCCAACCCCACTCCATACACACACACACACACACACACACACACACACACACACACACACACACACACACACACACACACACACAGACAGAACTTCCAAGCATTCTAGAGCTGAATAGACACTTTGAAAAACAAACCTAGGAGTCTGTAGTCATAAAAAAAGGAAATATAAGTAATATAAGTAATATAAGAAATATAAGTAAGCAATTAGAAGGGACTAAATAGTGATGAAGCATTCACATTCTAATAGTATGAGATGATACAATTTTCTTCTCAATTCTGTGGCATCAGGGTTAAATAAATAAAGAGGATCTAGGTGTGATTTTGCTAGGGTTTTTCCCCTAATCTTGAAAGAAGAAAAGAATGACTAAGTGAAAAAGGAGGTAGGGGAGGAAGGTTGGGGAACATTTATCTCATAATTAGGATGTAAAATTAAAGACCAGGCCAACAAGGAAGGGTTGAGGGGGTGGAGCAGATGACACTGGATGCAAAAAATATAACCTTTGTTAACCTTTTAAATTTTTTTTTTTGTGGCAGAATCTTAGAGTTAAATGAATTATTATATGAAGGAGCATGTTTTGATCAGTAAAACTAGGTCTAATAGGTTTCCTTCTCTATAAGTCATCAGCCAACAAGCATTTATTGACTACACTTATTTATTAATCCATTAGTAAGCATTTATTAGAAGTGAGAAAGGATGGAGGACAGTCTGTGCAAAAGATGCAGAGGCCTGAGCTGGATCAGGGTCTCATCTGAGACAAAATCTGGGCTCCAAACTTAGATAGAGAGAACCTTCAAATGTCCCCAAGCTTTAAGGAAAACTTTAAATTTTTTAAAAATGCTGATAATATTTAACCATGATTTTGATGTATAGAATTGAAATTTTTCAAAGCATGCCATTAATAAATTAGTCACATAATGTGCTTCTAGGGCTTAAAGAACCAAACTCATTATTTTCTTATCCATGTCTTTAGGCACTGAGAAATTCTCTCTTTTTTTTAACCACTGTAAACAATGTATTGAAAAATAAATAACGTGATACTTTTTTTTCCCTCTTGAGGTGGGAGAAAGGTAGGGTTTTAGAGATTATGTGGTATTTTTTTGGTTTTATTTGTCCTTTGGCAAACACTTGAAAGGAAATTATTAAGAAATATACGATTAAGTATTTTTTCTCACTGCCTCAATTTGATTTCATCATTTTGTGTTCTGAAGAATTCTTTTATTACTTATATGTAGCAAAATGAGCTGTCATTCAGTTTTAAAAGGTTTCAAATTAATAATCATATTTTTATAGATGATATGCAAAATTGAAAACAATTACAACCTATAGCTGTTTTAGAATTTCAAAAAGCTGCTTAGGTACTGGTTTCCAAGATGTTTAAAATCATGCACCTATATCATATCATATATTGAAATAAAAAATATGGGATAAAGAATAAAATATTTTAAAAATAATTTTTAGTTATTAACAACACAAAGCATTTTTGCAGATATTCAGTACCACTAAAATTATATTTTAATATGAGAACAGTATGCTTGAACATTCATTTTTTTCAAAATCTTGGTTTAATACTTTGTAATAAGTGATTCAAGGACTTCATTAGTTTTCCCTTCAGTTTATTTTTTGTTTTTGTTTTTAATGGCTATCTTAGCTGAAAAAATGCTTCAAAAAGATATTTGAATCAAAATAGAAGAAGTACATTGTTGGATGTATTTACTAAATCAAATTCTCATTTTCCAGTCCTATCAGTTATGCAAAGGTTTTAGCTGAAATTTGATTAGTCAATTTTTGTCTAATCTGATGTTAATATGTTGTTCTTCCAAGCTAATTGGAAGGTGTTAAATGCATATATGTATATATGGGTATACACATATATATTTATATATACACAAATATGTACATTTACAAACCCAAATCATTCAGCATCCACTGAAACTCTTCATTTGGTCTATTTTTGAACAGTTTAAGAAAATTTTGTCTTCCTCAAGTGTGAATATTTTTGAGTTTTTAATAAATGATGGGTCATTTTTTGGCAGCAAAGTCTTAGCTTTTGAATATCTTCTTAATCATTATTGCTTCATACTTTTATTAGCTAATATCACAAGGCACTGAAATAAACACCTAGAGTGAACTTAATCATTAATCATAGGGGGTGTAAATCCACATTTCAATGATCTTTTTGATTTAGAATTTTTTTAACCTGAGTTCTTGCCAGATCTGATTACATTATTATTTTCCCCTAATAATATGACTAATGAAGAGTTTGTCCTATGAGTAGGAAAATGTTAGCTTTTTATTTGTGTGTTTTTTTGTTGTAGCTTACAGTATTATTAGTATTATCTTTATCCACATTTTCATTGAGGAATATTTTTTAAAAATTAAATTTTTTCAATTAATACAATCATTTTCTTTCTTCTCCCCTTCTCACAACTGGGGAAAAATA